>NC_051853.1:92825073-93128103 GCF_905115235.1 Hermetia illucens | reverse complement strand
TGTGAAAAGTCACTTTATCCAAGTTACAAGTTGACAATTCCATAATGCAGTTCAGCATTGACTGATAGTATTGACCTGAGATCGTCATTGCCTATGACAGCGATAGTGCCTAGTTCATGAGAATCAGTCGACAAAACCTCTGTTTTATTTAGATCTCAGCCTGGGAGAATGTGCCATGAGGCGATCATCCCATTTTTGAACAAGTTGCTCGAGATCAGCTGTGCTATGAGATGATATGAAAACATCGTCTGCATAAGGAAGTGTATAGGGTGCAGGACGTAGGATGTCCCGGGTGACAGTGACAACTTGAACAAGAGTAGTGGTTAGAAGGCATTGCTTCGATGTATACTAACAGAGACACGAAGCGATTTCGATATTTCCTGTAAACTGCGAACTCTACTTTTTAGATCGTGGTAGAGCAATTTAACTCAACACACCTGTTTTTCCGACATTAGGTGTTGCTTCTGCGGCAAAATAATAGATGAGTTCATGTAGCATGCGGTGAAATGCGAAATCCTGGAATGCAAAGTAAAGAGGGTGATGCTTCTCACGGTGTTTCTCCATGGGTAACGGCGTAGCATATATTGCATATATACGGTTATCATTTTGAACATTCTAATGGACTACCTCGCTTTTTCCATATTGGAACTGCAACCTTTTCTTGCTAGTCAGATGGTATTCTACCTTCCTTAATAACCCAACTATATAACTCATAGCGACGAAGATGAAATTCGCGCACGGTTGTTTGCTGCCAACAGAGCCTATTTCAGCTTACAAAAACTGTTCGACTCGAAACGTCTCACCATAGGGTCAGGTTGTGGATGAAATCCGGCTCAATAGGTTGCGGTGGGCGGGTCACTTAATTCGTATGGATCAGGATGATCTAGCCCGGAAAGTCTAGAAGGGAAATATCTATGGTAGAAGAAGAAAACCAAGCAAGTCCTGCCTTAGATGGAACGATGGCATAGGCCAGAATGCCAGACAGCTTTTAGGGATGTCTAATTGGTGGACCTCAGTGCAAAACCGGGATGTTATGACTGGCTTAGACCCACGGGGTTGGGTCCCAGCTTTTCGCTTTTCAGAGCTCAGATCCGATGTCGTCAGATCCTGTTGCTTTCCTTGATTTCATTTAATTGATGGCTTCCTTGGCTTGACATATGACAGTGGCACGGAGAGTTACGACTTGGAAGACTTACCTGAGTGCCCGCCGTGTAGGTTTAATTGCATAGTCTTTTTAAGACAGAGATTGACTTTGAGTCAGAGTCCCGTTGTGACACGCACAACAGTTCCACTCTATACTGGGGTATTCATGCGGGTGGATGCAAGATCTACATAAAGCGTTTTCCGCTAAGGGTAGGCCACCTTAGCTATGCAGCGCAACTCCATATTTGAAACCCGAAGATCTCAGTCCGTGGTGTGAATGTATGCAACTACAACCCCCAATGAAACTCCCGCTGGAAGGCCAACCGAAAATAACCTAGCCGAGAAAACGTGCCCCAAGAATTCTCTTGAGACATATGGGTTCTGAGGTTTATCCCAGTTCCCACGGTATTAATTAACCTTTGGTGAGGCTTCGTGAGCATTGTGTCCCCATACAGTCTCCAGCTTATCGTAAAGATCTCTGTAATGGATCACTTGGAAGCAGCTTCTTTTGCTTCCCGATTGCCACTTGGCCAACGTTTTATAGTCGAGAAACGTATGGTAAAAGCGTGAGAAGATGATGGAGTTTAATTTGGACGTCATCAATCAGGAATTACTTCCAATACAATAATAAAATAATGATGGTTTTAACTATCTTAAATATCTCTCCTAGTAGAGCTTTAATCTTGAATGAAATGAAAAAATGTGCACATTCAATCATCTGACTTCAACCTGTTCTAGATATTCGCTAATAGACAAATATCCTGCAATTAAACGCTTTACTAATTATAATCGACCATATTGCTTTACTATTTATTGAATAAAGCAAATGAGCTTCCGTTTTTGAAAATAGCTGATAAAGGACATTAGCATTCAGAAATATTTAACGCAGTTTTTAAAATGGTATTCTTCAGTTCAGACACCTTCTACTGTGGCCAAATTCCATCATTCGATTTTCAGTGGGCAATAGTCCTTGGATTACAGGTAGTCCCAGGTGAAGCCAACACAGTTGCTGGAAGCAAAGCCATATCGTCGTCTCAGTCTGTATCAGGATCACTATCCTGTTAAAGCATGACACACATTTGACTTCCCCCAAGAAATGCTTCAGTCTAGGCCCAGCATGCATTCAAATGGTTCCCATCAATACATAAACAAATGTTTCGCAATTACCTAAACCATTCCGCTAGGCAAAAATATATGGGGAAAATAAAAAAAAGAAAAAGTTGACGATAGTTTTAGATAATTCAAAATTGAATAACGTTTACACAAACTGTATGATTTCTGAGTGTTTAAAGTGGTGCATTGTTTTGTAATAAAAATGTATGAAAATGATCATTAGAGAGTATTTAAAATACGTTAATGGTTTGAGTAATATAAGGTCGGAATGTGATCTATGAATTTGAAAAGAGAATAATGGACGAGAATAAGAACGCTAAACAGGAGTAAAAGCAAAAATTCTGCACTGAAGTGTAAATGGACCTTTTCATGAGCTTTGTACATGACAATGGCGAATAAAAATGATGTGCGCGTTGCGAAACTGGAGGTTATACAACTTATTCAGAAATTCTATTGTTGGTTATCCGTTAACAAAAGTTTTATAATGTTAGAGATACGCTCTTCTATTAATAGGGGGAGAACGTTTGCAGGACACTAACTCACGAGATGCTATTAACCTTGTCGACTCTATAAAATATGCCTAATGTAACACTAACTTATAAACTTCCATCTTGAGAAAATTCAAAATGCACCAACTTGACTAAACAAAGGTGACGATTTAGGGATTTATTTATTTTTTATTGAGAAATCTGCTCGCTCCTTAGCTTTAGATATCTTCAGAATGGTAGAAGTCTGCAAGCAAGAAACCGTCTGGCAAAATGTAACGAACTTTAGATGCGAGGTCACAATGCTACACTTTAGTTCTCCCACTCCTTCAACCTCAACTTACGTGCCTTTATATCCGGGATGAGATGTTAAAATAGGGATTTTCCTAAAAAAGTGAAGCGATGGCGGCTTTACGGTTTCTTACCAGGGCAGAGGCAAATCGTCAGACGCTGCCTCACCTCTGCCCTGGGAGCAGCGTGACCGTAGCGGCTCGCAGATGTTGCGTGCTCCTTTATATGATTCGTAGAACACGACATGACTACGAATTATATAACTTACGTGCCCTTATATCCGGGATGAGATGTTAAAATAAGGATTTTCCTTTTATGGAATTTTAGCAGCCTTCGTTTAATTTTTATAATAATAGATGGTTTGGCCCCTTTTTAAATAACGCACAGAATTACATATCTCTTAGCGAATATTTCGTATATATCTCAATGCTTCTCAAGTATGAGTCATTGATTTTCAAACGGGCCTTTTGGAAAGTTGGCTGTAAAAATCATGATACATATTCTAAGTTAACATGAATATTTGCTTTGGAACCCTTGGATAGTTTCGCCTTCTCCGGTCCAGGGCTACTGTGCAAATGTGTTTTCGTAGATTATTCTGCCTTTTCCAGTGCGTTCAAGCACTCCCCCGTTATGTGGAGTAGAAAAGGTTGACAGTTTTCGATTGACCAATGTTGGGTATTTCCTTAACAATTTTGCATACATATCGAGGACTTATGCACAATATGAGCTTGTGCCAACGATAAGATTATTCTTTGGAACAAGTTCAAGTTTGCTGACTATACAATAAAATCTTCCTTGAGGATCGATTTCGTTCAGTTGATGGCTCCGTTATTTCGCCAGGATTCAGTGATGAATTTTACATATCTGGGGTACTGAAATAAAACCCCTTTTGGTCGACTGGATTCAGGTATTCCTAAATGGATACGAGGACCGGAGAACGAAGATACCATATTGACATAGTGTAGATCAAACCTAAGCTTGCTGTTGTTATCCTTTAAAGTGACAAACAGATATTGGCAAGGGAAAACACTGATGGGAAGCCAACTTATTCCGTGCTCACCAACGCGGAGATTTGATAGATTTAAATTGTCCCATAGAGAATATAAGGGTAATTAAATAAGGAAGGAGGTTCATTAAGGAAGAAGGAGGAAAGAAATGGGCCAAAAATGGAAGCCTGGGGGGCTCCAGATAAAAGGACAAATGAGTTGCGATACTATTCTTGAAGGATACTCTATTACATATATGTCTTAAATGAGGGAGGGGGGCGGGCAGCGGAGCTTCCTGAGGAGCAGGGTAGGGTATCCTGGCTGAAAACTTTAAAGTTCTTTCACCTCGTAAACTCCAATAAGTTAGTTAAAGTCTTAAAGCCACCATACGGGGTATTAACTAGCCATTTTTTTGAAGTCATTATTTCCATTTTTTCGCTCTGTTCACATTTCAATTTCGCCTTCGAAAATAAAGTTTCTTTTGCTATTTCCCCTTAGCAAGAGTTTTATTTTATCTTTTTTCGTTAATTTTCTTAACATTTTATCCAAATGTCCATTACGTTCATGTAAAAAAACAAAACACATACAACTCCTCTTACCCCTCTCTGAATACTTATGTCAATTTTGCTCACTGTATATGAATGAAGAATACAGAAAAATTCAGAATACACTTTTCATTGAAACGATAGATACTCCACATTTCGGTAATGATGAATCACTTCCATCTTGTTATATCTTGAGTAAGTTTATCTTTCACCCACCGGACAACATATTGTTTATTATTTCCATATGTTCATAGATTAGGTCTTGTAGCTATAATTTTCAAAGCAAACTAATTTTCGCAAGTTTGTTTCAAGACTCTCAATATTCAACTTGTTTGTCAATAAAGTTGTTAGTTGTCCGCCTGCACCTTAAATTCAAGTACTGTCTGTTCGCAAGACGTCTGGCCTTTTTTAATTAGATGTGTCCTGCATATCTCTGACACTTTACGCTCAAGCGCCAGACAAAAAAAAATCGATATTGTACATTCTACGCAAAATATTACTAATTCTATGAACTGGAAGTTCCACTCGAAAAAAGATGACATTGTACAGTCTCACTCAAGGTCGCGACATAAGTGACTTAATTCAGTTTTTCAGGCAAAAATAAACGAAATAATCACTGTACCTGTTAATTGAAATTATTATTGATTAGATCAACTTTAATTTCCTGTTCGAAATAGTTGCGTTCAATCAAACGTTTTTTTTAATCGCAATTATTATCTGTAGATCTAAATATTTGATTTGATGGATTAATAAAAAAATCTAATTTATTTCATCATCTCAATTGAGATTTCGTTCTCCGTTTGTAACACATATTAACACCCTTACGGAGCTGCCGAGCAGCTTCCGGAAATTGTGATATTTTCTTGATTTGAGCAATAAATCAATTTCATTCCAGGAGTTTCAATTGCACGGAGAAAAAGCCATAGTAAAAATTATATTGAGCCTCTTCGGGAAGGTCATGTATCATTCAAATTCTAGATGATGGATTACCATTGTCGATTAATTGACAGGCTTTCAGCTGAAATTTATACGCCCCGAAAGTCGTTGACTTTTTGGAAAAACAGTATCAGGCGTTGACAACGTGCGGAACGAGTATTCTAAGCACTGAACCGGCGGTTCTGATAGTGGATTTAGCATATATCTGTGAGCAGCAAACGAGTTTCCAGCCTATATCACATTATGCACCTTCCGAAATCAATGCAAGAATGTTGTCTTGAAAGAAGTTTCAAGGTTAGAAACTGTGAGGCGACGCGACCGACAGCCTGTGGCTGGCATTACTACCTTATTCTGTAGTTCACCAAAGTGGGTACTAAGTACACATCTCCATGCACGGTTTGTGGTTTTATAACTTGTTTAATTTTCTTGCGGCACTGTAACCTTTGTGTGAATTAATTACTGCAAGAGATTGTTGTCAGTTTATGAGAATTTTAAAAACGATTATTGCGAGTTAACCCTTGATTAATCCATCAAGATCTTGCTGATAGAATTATAATTGTTAAATAAAAGTTTTGTTGATTGCAGCTGAGTGGAGAGATTGGCAATTAATAATCTGGCCCGACGATCCTGATCGAAAAGAAACAAGTTCCCCGGGAAATTTTTTTACGAAAAAAACTGCATATCATAATAACTACAATGTATGGCCAGAATAAGAATTCTATTTCTGGAAAACTGTTATCTGGTTCTTGATATTGTAATTGATATTGCCCATGGACATAAAAATTGTGATTTGTCGGGCATGTGCGCTTCCGGATATTGGCATGTTCATTTAGCTTTTAGGCGGAGCTGGAAAACAGTGACGTAAAACTTAATTTATCTTTTGTTGACCACTGTGCCTATTATAGGAAGTATTATATAATATATATGGTCCACTTCTGGCTACATATTTCCTATGCATTTACAATACTCTCTTATTGAGCTGAGGTTTAAGAATAAACCCAAGAAAAAAGTAAAAGATGACTAAAAAGGATAGAAATTTGTGGTCTAACTTTTTTGCCGGGACTGTCCCACTTGCAGCATTGCGCTATTGTGTTCTAGGAAGATTTGTGTTAGCAGACGCGAATTTAGCATTGCACCGTTTCCAGCAGCTACTGTTAGGCATGTTCTCATGACCTGGAAGCCAATATTTGACAGAATCTTCAGAGCGAGTTTTCGATTCAGGTAAAGGAGCATCATATTTAGAGGAGAAGGATGCTTTCTATGAACAACCACATGTAGTTCAGGATGCCCTTCCTAAAAATTACGTTTTAATCGTAACCGGCGATCTGAATACCAACAAAGGTGATAGTCATACCAGGAAAGTTTCAGGCACAGAATTTGGTATAAGATTAGTTGGGTTAAACTAACCAGAATAATAATAATAATAATCGTTGGCGCAACAATCCATATTGGATCTAGGCCTTGAAGTGTGTAAGAGCACTTCATTCAAGACCGTAACGGTACACTACAGTAGACTGTAGGAGGCAATGTGGTCAGCATTGCGCTCGCCCGAGATTATTACCCTGATTTGACTCAGGTACTCATTCACAGCTGAGTCGACTGGTATCCGACGTCAAATCACGATACAAATTCCACTGTCACCAGTGAGATTTGAACCGCGACCTTCCGTACGGTAGCCTAGTGCTCTAACCACTCAGCTACCCGGACACTACTAACCAGAAGTAAATATTTAATCAGTTGAACCATATCGAGATCAGCAGAGGATTAAGAATTTGTCTCCTAAATGTACGAAACAAAAAGAGCGCTGAAGTCGGCTTCGAAAGGAATCATCATTTGATGATTATTTACATTCGTTTGCGTGTCGCTACTACGTCTGCATATAAGAGATCAAAACTTCGCCCCCAAATTCATTACAAGCTATTTCGCGATCAGAAGTGGGAAAACTTTCTTGTTATAAAAACCGTGTATGTTTGCCCATCCGAGAATATCGAAAAGTAACAGTCGCCTTTATCTACGGAGCAAATGAAGATGTCACAAAACTTGACTGCCGAATAGTGGAGGCGGACAAACTTCAGGATGTAAGAGCTCTGTGGATCGTTTCAAGCTACGCAATTGCTTCTATTTAATCGGTCCATTGAAAGACGCTAATGGTAGGATTCTCATCTACGATAATGGCCAACCAGAAAGGTCAAAGAAGCACTTCACTACGATTCTGAACCTTGTAACATCCTATGAATATCTAGCTTTATGGTAAGCACGCAAACCAAATAAACCCACGTGCTTTGATAATAAAAACCTTATGGAACGCCATTTCTAACTTTATATGCACTTTGAACACAGTTGAAACTTTCTTTGTTTGGTGTCAGAGAGAATTCTGACGAAGCTTAGGCCATGGCGAATTTGCCTTCGATATAATTGACACTCACATTGTGTTGGCGAATGTATATAAAGGAGCATTTAACATCTGCGAACCGCATCGGTCAAACAACTTCCAAAGTAGAGATGAGGTAGCGCCTAGTGATTCGCCTTTGCCCTGGATGAAACTGTCCTTTTGGAAAGATTTTATTTTTCCTCTTTCTTTCCTTGTTGGGTTCAGGAATCTAACCGAATGCAAAATATTGGGTATGATCTGGCATAATACTTCACGACAATCGTCCGTTTTAAACCAAATGCCTTCAGATTGTCACCTTTTCACACGCCTCAAGAGAACAGAGATCCATAACCGCGCCCATCGAAAGTTAAGAGAGGAATCATCATTCACGAAAAGAAGATATAAGGGCCTATATACCACACCATTTTATGGCTTTGGGTAAAACAAAACCTTATTAAATCTGTTCTATGTCTGTCCATCGGTCTGTCTTTTTTACTGGAGGAAAACCATTGCTGATACGAATCTGAAATCGAGGATGCGCATGCGGGACTCTTACCGACTAAAACATCCTATATTTCCACCAACCTCACCCCGCGGGACCGGGTATTGCTTCGCGGGATGTTCGGTGCTTAACTGTTCACTATGCTATAGCTGCGACCGCTTTGCTTAGTGCTAACTGCAATAGATTTTTTCTATGTCTCCGCCCCTCCTCTGTTTCTCTTAGTTGCTGATGGGTCCGTTTTACAAATATAAGTACCATGTTCTATGCAGCATTCAATTTCACCATGCACCTTACCAGATTCTTCACCGTTAAACGGGCATTTAGCTCAGTTTCAAGGTCTCTTCTTGAACTTTTGAATTTTGGGTAGGTGAAGATGTCGTGTTCTACATTTTCGGCTGTACCCTTGCACGTAGAACAATAAAACCGCACTTAAAGAGATACCTCCTGTACCCACCATATTTAAGAACTATTAAGAACTGATTTAAATAACTCGTCGCACCGTGGTTTCGCGTAGTCCACATGCTTATGTTTTGAATAAGCCCATGATTTCAGCGGCCATTCTTTGCCAGGTCCCACGACGCTCGTTAAGCAGCTAACAACCTCATTCGCTCACTTTGCTTGCTTAGGTTCGCATACTGCTTCTCGTACAAGCGGCTTGTCTCATCGGCTAAGATATCCACTGGGATTCTCCCCGTGAAAAGTTATATACAAGTATTCTGCATTGAGGTAGAGCGAAGCATATGTGCACTGATCCAAATCTGAATAATTTTCTGTTTCCGCTGCTTTGTAAAAAGTACCAACTGCGTCTTTTGTTTGTCAAGCTCGAGCCCGAAGTCTTCCAGCCGCGACTTCACCATTTAAATAGTCTCGCTCGCATAGATCTATACTTCGTCGGGTGACTGGATATTGTGACCATCCCGAAGTCATCTGCGAATCCGACAACAATGGCCTGTTTGGATACTAGAGTCGTAGAAGGCCCTCACATTATGTTCCGTAGCAGAGGACCCAGAACAGAAGTCAAAAGTAGTCGAAAGTTATACTTAATATATATTTTGGCGTTTGAACCGCGATGAGCGGTTTGAGAATACGGTTCTATTCGGCAGAATTGAACGCGTTCGTGGTTTTCGTGGCTAGTTCAATAAGTCCTTTGGAGGCACCAATTGCTGACCGAGGCTTTCGGAAGGGAAATTCTCAATCTGATAAATTACCGCTACTATCAATTATTAGATAGAGCCGGTTGTAGATTATCCGCTCTAGAACCTTACCTATTGTATTCAAAATAGATATAGGACTCTAGAATCCTGGTTCACCTATAAGTCTACCTACCTTCAGGATCAATATAAACTTTTGTATAATAATTTTCACTCTGCGGGGAAAGACTTTTTCTTTAGGCTGCCTGTGAACACTTGTGTGAACATGTTTGGTACCAGTCTTATTGCTTCTTCTGCGATTGCTGGAAGAATGCCTTGGCATTCATTGGTGTCGATGGGAAGGCAGTTGTCGGATGTTGGGGAAGCAATGCCGAAACTATGTTACACAGTAATCTAGGGCACGTGTAATGACGAAATGGTAGGATGGCCGGGGCCGGAGACGGAAGGACTATCCCGAAACCCTAAAAAATTGGCCGTGAAGGTCCGCCCGGAAATACTGATGCCCTATCAAAGTGCTCCGTCGACACGAGTTAGCACGTCGCTGTGCTAGTCAGCCTCGTGAATGTTGTGAGGGCTTCTATGGGCGCCTCGATCTTCACTTGTCACTATACATTCACGTGTCCTTTCCGATGCATGGGTCCGAACCGGATCTTAAAAAATGAACAACAAGCGTATAGACTGACCAGTACGTGAGATAAACGTGAAAATTCAAAAGCAAGAAAAATAACGGCTCGACCGCGTGCGTGGCACCGTAAAACTGTGGCCTCAAGTGCCACGATCGAAAAGGAAGAACCACAGATGTATTGCGAGATCCGGCCTTCGTGGTTTCCACTCTGCCTTGATGTCCTCAGGTCATCATATTGGAGAATGTCCTTTTTTAGTTCAGTTTTAGTTATTATTTAGTTATTTTCCTTTTCGAAATTCACGTCTGGTATTTTATTCCATTAAAATTAACAATCATTCCTTCTCTCGTCTTTCTCGATACTTCTGTTTAAATCTTTGTACAACCAGACATCAAGAGCAACCTTCTCCTCGAAATGTGTTTGCAATTCCTTTCAACAGGAAACAGGCGAACAGCCGGTCAGAATCACCGCAAGTCTTGATTCTTTCTCCTTCCTACTCCAATACCAAGGAACGAAATTATCCTCACCAACTATTCAGCTCAACTTATCGCACCAATTTGATCAGCTGTCTATCCACCAGCCGGTCCGGGTCCCGGTGCCGCACATCCTCCATGCAGAATAAATTTTTAGTCGCCTCAACTAGAAACGAAACCTCGCCTTGTCCACATCTCCCCATGAGTCTGCTTCATTACAGAGTCACTTGAAGCAATATTTTTTACTTTTTGTGATGGCCTACTGCAATTTTTTGCGCATGTGTTTATACTCTAGGTACTTTTGTTCATCTGTTCGGATAGCTGAGTGGTTAGAGCACAAGGCTATCGTACGGAAGATCGCGGTTCCAATCTCACTGGTGGCCGTGGAATTTGTATCGTTATCGCCTACGCATCGCCGTCGTATACCAGTCGACTCAGCTGTGAATGAGTACCTGAGTCAAATCAGGGTAATACTCCCGGTCGAGCGCAATGCTGACCACATTGCCTCCTACAGGCTATTCTGTAGTGTACCGTCACGGTCTTGAATGAAGTGCTCTAACACACTTCAAGGACCTGATCCAATATGGGTTGTTGCGCGAACGATTATTATTATTATTACTTTTGTGCATACTCTAGCATTTTTCTTTGGCATTGACTCCGCCGTCTTACCAATAGATTGTGCTTCTTCATCGCCTGTCCGACATATATGTTGGGATAAGTGCGATTTACAGCCGTTTGACTAAACTCAAAATTCCAGTATTCTGTCTATCTGTTTGTCACTCGCACTTTCATCAGAAACAATTGACGTGAAATTTGGTGCAAAGGTGAGGATTGTGAACGCCCCGACATTTCGTGAGTCACATCGTTCCGTTTGAGAGGAGTTTTCCATAAATGCAAAAGGGGGGGGGAGGGAGGGGGGGTGTTAAAACTTGTTTTAACCAAATATAGTCGTATGAGATATTAAATGAACGATTTCCATTTGCTCTTTCCGGACCCGGTGTCGGTTTTTGACATTCGTTGAAAAGGCGGGGCGTCGGAAGTGATCGTTTGTTCCACAGACCCATTCTCAGAAGCTACTGAATTGAATAATCTGAAAAGGTTACGAAGCTACCTCTATATGGTACCCAGTCCCCAAAATACCTTCTACATCGATGTCTATTCAAATTAAGTTAATAATAGACATTATTATGCTTTTGGGAAATTAACTGGAAACTCCCCTTAAGTCCCCCCTGGGTCATAACAATTTTCCGGAAATATCGACTATGTTACGAAGCATGATATCTACAAGTTTGGTCAAAATCGTAGTTTTTAGTGACAAAGTTTCAGTATCTTAGATTTGTCTCTTCCGTGTAAATTTACTCCCCAAAACACTAAGTATCATTATCACACCAAGCCTGACATGTTAGTTGTGTATACCTTACGGGCTACGTATAAACGGTATAGTTCTGCACTCAAATATACTTGCGCAAGAAATACACAAAACCTTTCATACCTGAAGCGTAGAGATTCCACTTGTTATAGTATGCTACTCAGGATAGGACAGCAAAATCAACTCTACAAGGTGGGATGGCAAATGCTTCCGTGGAAAAGACGAGTAGCTCAAAATTTGAAAAGCCAAGTCAAGGACATGTGCAGTCTAATCGGAAACAACGTTGAGAAACTGTTCTCTCTCTACCCGATACACTAAAACCAAGTTGGGAGCTGCAACGGGCCATATTCTACAGGTTTAATTATATGGAACCCAACGAAGGTTTTGCTCTCAATCTAATGAATGTCTGACCACCATTGGCTGTCATTTGAAATGACTTGAGATCGTGGGATGATGCTGGATGCATCCGAAATGTAAGAATAAATGCTTGGTATTAGATAATTAATTTTATCACAAAATTGAAATGATGGACAGTCTGAGCTGAAGTGTTCTTGATTCTGTCCTTGACGAATCAGGTCGCTGTCATTACTACAGTAATTCGTAGTCATTTCTGCTTGGAAATAATATTCATAGAAGGTGCTCGCTTATATCTAAAATTCAAAGTTGTTTTTCATTACTAATAAGGGTTAATATATAATAGAGACTTAATGAAATCAAGATAAAGACGAAATTTCACGGCAGCCATTCTTATTAATATTTATGTTTTCTTGCATAAAGTTCAGACTTTATTAGAAAATCAGTAAATAAGTTTTTGTAACCGAATTTTAGATGTCACCCAAACCAATTTATTTTAACAAAACAAACAATTTATAAGATTGTTCCATGGTCCACTTTGCGTTCCGAACCATCTGCCTACTCGTATTTTCCACCAGCAAAAACTGAGATGAATTATTATTATAATTGGAGTGAGCATATTTGCATGTGAAGCAGTTTTCAATTTGATTTTGCCGAATTGACGCTGAACACTAGCTGCAAGAAACTAGTATTTTTCCGGAAGTGGTCATTTTTTCTCACATATTTGATGTCATTTGTTGCCAAGTGGCGAGCTTTTGATGCGTTAGCATTGTGGTCTGAATCGTTTAAAAAAATATAATATTAAAGTGCATTTGCCCCCAGGTTTGCAGTTCTCGTTGTATATCTGAGAGTTAATATTTGAGTATATGGAGACTATTGACTGAATATTGACATTTGCACTTTTAAAACTGAAATAGATTTGATAAAATCTTGTTTATTAAGAACTGATTTTAGTGGATCACATTTTGTTTTGGCAATGAAACTATTATCTTCCTTGTTTTATGGTATAGTCGCTCATAGAATTGCAGATTTTTAACTTTTAAGGGGTTTAGAATATCTTTATTTCAACCACAATTATCTAAAAATCATAAAACATGTATCGTCGTTATGTACAAAACTTTTTTGATTTATTTTTCAGATTCAATAAAATTTCATTCACTAAGAACTGATTTCATTTTCAGTTTAGCAATAAAATGGTGATTTCCCTCATCTAATGATATAGTTACTCGAACCATGGATGTATTCAGTATTTCAGGTATCAACTGTTTCCTTCTTTATTGCGAAATCTAATTTTGGTTCTGCATAGAAGGAAGAAACATGAAACTTTTGAATCAGAAAGTTTATCTGGATGAACCTTGACTTTTCTTTTTCACTTATACATACATAATATAGTATAACAGGAAAATAGAGAAAATGTAGTCTAGTTGAGTAGACTTTCAGAAAAAAAACTATAGAAGTCAAATGAAATTAACCTTCGCGCTTTTCACTAAACCCAAATATCCCTTGAAAAACCCTAAAGCAACATTTTCCTTTTTGTTTTCTGCTAAAAAGTTAATCAAGATGTCGGATTTCGGTTTCCAGCGCGATTGTAAAAAAATTTTCACTTTTCTCTACTTGTTTAGTAATACATATAAGACTTTCAATGACGGTGAAAATTGTGAATCGTTGTTATGCTTTTTTAAGGAGATTGGCTTTGAATAAATTTGTTTGCTTTGCGTCGGATTAATGAAGCCGCAAGTTGCAATTAAGAAAGACGTAGTATGCTGTATGTAATTTTCGTCTTGAATAGCAGTGACTCTTAGTCCAAAAGCAACAGAGTAGAGAGTCCAGGTCAAGTAAAATTATTATATCAAATTGTAAGTGGTGACTCTTGTAAGTAACTTTGTCATCTGAGTTTACACAGAATGGAAATCCGGAATTGCTGGTACTGAGAAACTGAGGTACTTTAACTGAGAAAAGGAAAATCACGTATTAACTAAACATCAAACTGTTTATATACATTCATATTTTATATATGCCAAATGCCTACTCGTACGGAACTCGGCATACTTGCTCGATGTTGCGGGGAGCTCTCGACGGATTCTCCCATTAAGCAACCACCGCGCTCACGACCAAAGCCACTTGAACTTTTATGTAAGTAGGATTGTCCCTGCCTAAATGTTTGACACTTAGTGCTAGTGGTCAAAGGGTAGTATAGGTCCCGGGGCGAAACGTGGATTGGTACCCACGATGGAGCATAAAACCTGGGAAATGCCTGCTGAACCAACACCAACAGCTCTACTACCAAACCCTATCTCCACCTCCACGTGGTGACCGCTGGGAGCTCTTTCTTGAGGAAAAGCTGCAGACGGAGAAGGATGAAGGCGAGTCTCCCGCGCCTAAAAACGGGACAAATTGTACCAACTGGTCCTCCAGGTTGGGGGTTGGGTAGGGCTGACACGGAAAACAACATGTTACGAAGCCAAAACAGGAGCCTCGGATAGGACGGACTTTAAAACACCGGACCCGGCAACGACAAAGGAACAACGATTTGCGCATTTTCTCATGGAACGTGCGCTCCCTGTACAGAGATGAAGCTGATAAGCAGCTAGCCGATACCCTGTCCCAATGTAGGGCTGATGTAACAGCGTTGCAAGAGATGCGATGGACAGGGACCGGTTTCCTGGAGTAGAGCCACTACACCATATATTATAGCGGTCATCCAATAAGCCATGTGCTCGGAGTAGGTTTCTTAGTCAGCCAAAAAATGAAACCTGCTGTTATCGGCTTTGAAAACATAAGCGAACGGCTATGCACTCTGCGCTTGCGAGGCAAGTTTAGAAATATAAGCCTCATAAACGTTCACGCCCCTACAGAGGAGACTGCAGAGTCGGAGAAGGATACCTTCTACGAGGCAGTAGAAAGAACCCTGGAAGCCTGTCCCAGATATGATATCAAAATCATACTTGGGGATTTTAACAGCCAAGTAGGGAAGGAGCCCGTATTCAGGCGATACGTTGGCTCCCATAGCTTACACGAAAAAACAAATGATAACGGACTGCGGACTATTCAATTAGCAGGGTCACACGAAATGGTTGTTGGAAGTACCTGGTTTGCGCGGAAAGCGGTCCACAAACATACGTGGGCCTCTCCAGACGGGACCACTTTCAATCAAATTGACCACGTGTTGATCGAACGTCGCCACCTCTCAGCCTTGATGAATGTCAGAACATATAGGGGGGCCAATATAGACTCGGATCACTATCTCGTTGGCATGGTGCTTCGGGCTCGAATAACAATACCACCTAGAATCCCCTCTGACAATCAGGTGAGAGTGAACACTGAAGCCATCCACAACACAACCCTCCGCGACACCTATAAGAGGGAAATGGATGCCGCAATAACCGCAGTCAACAGAGGACCTGGAGATGAAGCATCAACTAATGATCTTCACAACCACCTGAAGAACGTTATCATGGATACGGCCACAAATATACTTGGCCCCAGCCGCAAAAGGAGTCGGAACGGATAGTTTGGCGATGAACGTAAGCTAGCAACGGAACGGAAGAATGCCGCATACCGAGTAATGTTGCATTCCCAAAGAACGCGGGCACGCGCAGAGACTTATCAAGAAGTCCGTCGAGCGGAGAAGCGACTTCACAGACCGAAAAAGAAAGCCTGGGAGAACCAACATGTCTGTGAACTCGAAAAGTACAGGGAGCAACCGCACCAGGCACGGAAGTTTTACCAACAAGTCAGCAGGATGAAGCCTTATACACCTCGATGCTCATCCTGCCGAGACAAAGAGGGAAATCTGATTTCCGACAGAATGGGCATATTAGAGCGATGGGTTGAGTACTTTGATGAGCTACTGAACAACCAGAACATCGGCGAGTTGGAGGTCCCGCCAACTGAAGACGACGAACAAATACTGCCACCACCAAGTTTAGGAGAAACAGTCCGTGCAATTCATCGGCTAAAAAATCATAAGTCGCCAGGAGCCGATGGAATTACAGCCGAATTGGTTAAATATGGAGGCGACCAGTTACACCAAGTGGTTCATCAACTTATGCTCAAGGTATGGGACAGCGAATCAATGCCTGACGATTGGCAACGAGGCATTATCTGTCTCATACATAAAAAGGGAGATATCACACAGTGCAGCAATTATAGAGGTATCACGTTGCTGAGTACCATCTATAAGATATTCTCCACTATCTTGCTAGGCCGGATAGCCCCATACGCCCAGAACATCATTGGCCCATACCAAAGAGGCTTCACTCCAGGCAAATCGGCGACAAATCAGATTTTCTCTCTGCGGCAGGCGATGGAAAAACTGTTGGAATATGGACAACAGTTGCACCATCTGTTCATCGACTTTAAAGCCGCCTATGTATGCTATCATCAGCCAGGGTAAAACTGTACACGGCCATGGGAGAATTCGGTATCCCGACGAAATTAATAAGACTGACTAGGCTGACCCTGACCAATGTGCGAGGCCAGATAAAAGCAGCAGGATCACTCTCAAGACCATTCGACATCAACAACGGTCTACGACAAGGGGATGCGCTATCATGCGTCCTCTTTAACCTGGCCCTCGAGAAAGTGATCCGTGATGCTGAGGTGAATGCAAGAGGTACGATCCTCTTTAAGTCCACCCAACTACTGGCCTATGCTGACGATATCGACATCATGGGAAGAACCACCCGAGACGTACAAACTGCCTTCATCCAGATCGAGCAGGCGGCTGTCGGCGCGAGATCTTGGGCTGCACATCAATGAAGGCAAGACAAAATATATGGTGGCAACGTCAGCACCGAAGACGAATCAACCAACAACATCAAACCGCACTAGTCAAACACAAACACGAACAAGAATAAGGATAGGAGAATACAACTTTGAGACCGTTGACAATTTCTCCTATCTAGGGTCGAAAGTCACAACCGATAACAACTACGATGATGAAATCCGCGCACGGTTGTTGTCAGCCAACAGAGCCTATTTCAGCTTACAAAGACTGTTCTGCTCGAAACGTCTCACCATAGGGTCAAAGCTCTTACTGTACAAGACTATGATCTTGCCAGTCCTCATGTATTCCTCGGAAACTTGGGTTCTTAGCAAGAAAAATTGCGAACTCTTGGCCGCGTTCGAGAGAAGAATCCTCCGAAGAATTTTTGGCCCCCTACATAAGGATGGACGATTCCGTAGCCTATACAATGACGAAATCTATGAGCGATACCATGACCGTCCGGTTGTGGATAAAATCCGGCTCAATAGGTTACGGTGGACGGGTCACTTAATCCGTATGGATGAAGATGATCCCACCCGGAAAGTCTATAAGGGTAGAAGTGCACCAGGTGCGCAAGTTTTACCAAGAAGTCGGCAGGATGAAGCCTTATATTTACATCTTGATGCTCATCCTACCGAGGCAAAGAGGGAAGCCTGGAGCAATGGGTTGAGTATTTAGATGAGCTCCTAATAAACAAAATTTCGATGAGTTGGAGGTCCGAACATTTGAAGGCGATGGACAAATACTGCCACCACCAAGTATAGAGAAAAAAGTCCGTGCAGTTCATTGGTTTAAAAATCATAAGTCGCCAGGAGCCCATGGAAAACCCAATTGGCTAAATATGGAGGAAAACAATTACATCAAGCGGCTCATCAACATATGCTCAAGGTGTGGGACAGCGAATCAATGTCTGACGATTGGCAACGAGGCATTATCTGTCCCACAAATAAAAGGGGAGATACTACACAGTGCGGAATTTATAGAGATATCACGTTGCTGAATAACATCTATAAGATATTCTCCACTATTTTGCTAGGCCGGAAGCACCATACTCCGGAACATTATTGGCCAATACCAAAGAGGCTTCACTACAAGGAAATCGTCAACAAATCAAATTTTCTGTCTGTGGCAAGCAATGGGATATGGATATCAGTTGCATCATCCATTGAAAGTATTAATTTGATTTTTAAGACATTGTGAATTTACGTTTCACGAGCCATGATTCTGTCCATATTGTAGCCACGAAAATATAAGGAGGTCCATTCTTTTTGCTTGTTATAATATTATGCTTTGTTTTTCTTTCACATCATTTCTACATAAAATGCATGATTTTTTAGTTATCTGCGAAAAGCCGTTGGAAAACGTACATTTTTTTTCGATGAAAGAACGGCATGAAAAATTTTCAAATGTGCTTAGAATTGATCATTTAATCGATTTCTGTGGTTATTTAGCAAAAAAATTCCACCCTGGAGAGGTGTAACGCCCTCTCCGGTGCACATGGACGCTATTTAACTTTTGTTTCTTATGTCACCCTCTATCCTCACCCCAAATTTCATCTCATTCAGTCCTGACTGAAAGAATTCGGACGAAGCATCCGATTTTCGACTTTAATGACTGGACTACCGTTGGTGATGATGATGATTAGTTAAAATCTGACATCTCACAAAATTGTGACAACACGGTAATTATAATGAAGTTTCGGGCCCCTAAAAATGACGCGGACCTTGTTCGCTTGAAGGCTATGTGTCACTGCTAAGTCAATGATTAAAGAAGGTCATTCGAGATACTTGTTTGCTAACGTCGAGGCCGAAATTGTCCACGGTAACTTTGGTCCCATACTCATTCTTCCCGTAGTCCCACCCAATCTTCCCTTCTTCCACTCCAACTCCCCACAACAATCCTGCGGCCTTCTCTGTTTTTACTTCACTCCCGTGCTTACTATCTCAATCACTCTACGCCTGTTCGAAATGCAGACTGCTGCAAATCTCTGGGCGTTTCTTTGCTGGCGCCTTTCTTAGTTCAGTTCCTGATTCGCGATCTTGATACCAATGACGGACCTGGTCTCGACAGGCTTCCTAACCACTTCCTTGTTAACTGTAAACAACACCAAATGCTTCATTCCTCATCTTTAGAAAACCAGAAAAACATCAGGTATTTCCCCTCGTCCTTGTGCTTTGTTGAATCTTGACTTTGCGCAAGCAATTGTATCACATTTTCTGTCACAACTGGAATGCGTTCTAAGGAATGCACTCTTACGATTGCAATAGTGCTTCTGACTTGCGGGTATAGAGTATTCATTATCTAGGGTAATGAAACTAAGCGTTTGATCTGCCGGGCGTTACCTTCTTTCAGCTTAGCTATCACCGCTCTATAAGCTCTTCCCCGAGTTGATGTTGCCTTTTGCACGGTTTCTTTAACTTTTTTTATTTTCCTCTTATGGATTACCTACCATTACTTCGTCCGCTTCTTTCGGCAATAACCTGGGCATAAATTGCACATTCGCAATTCTTTCGTCCCTTGAGGCAGTTTGAACGTAGAGTTGCCTGAGTTTTTTATTCCACCAGCACTTCTCTCTGATTGTGCTCTTTTTTTTATGGGAAAGTACATTATGGATACGGCAGCTATAATCGAGGACGCATATTCCGAACTCCTTCCGATTAAATTTTTCGATTTGCTCCCCACAGACTCCTACGAGCGATCGTTTTGGTTTTGCTTCACAGGGCATTTCAGTCGTTTGCTGTTAGTGGCTGCCACTTAACGCGGTATCATTTGCATCCAATCCCAGCTTGTAGCTTACCACATTTTCGTCATAAAACGGCTCAAATCTTTCATGTTTCTGGCTTCATCCGCTAAAATATTTACTGCAAGCATCCCTGTAATGACCATGTTGCCAGTGAACTGAACTGACAATTTCATCATTTATTTTCTGGGATTTATTTGGTAGTACCCTCGTTAACGTGAAGCTGACGGAAGCTGTTTCTTGTCCAATTAGCGTTCCATGTATTTTCAAACTTAATTTTCAGCCGGTAGCTACTCAAAGGTATATCGATAATGGTTAAGAGCAAATAACATATTCACTGATGCAAACAGTTTTCTGTTTCAAAAACTTTCTTATACTCAACCCTGGCTCGAAGTCTTCGAACCAAAATTTATTTCGTAGATAGTCTTGCTCGCATAAATAGCGGAGTGATGGCATATACTGGGCACTCAGGGACCCTGGCATATTTTATGTTCCACTCTAGAGGATCGAGAATCGACCTTTGGGGAGCAGCTACTGTTATATTGAATACCTTTGACCTTTCCACGTGTCGTAGCTTTCGATGTCAAAAATGTGGATGAGTGATTCGATAACGCGAATCCTTCACCCAGAATTGTAGTATGAAGCATTTCTCTTCGGTAGAAGCTTTGCTGACTTTGACAATTGCCTTAGTCTTTCACAAGTCAAACCATGGCAAAAACCGCCATACAACCAGTAATAGATTATTGCTTCTATAGCTTATTGTTGACATTTGTACGCACCTCCACACGTCTGTTTCTTCACAACGCATCTTGAAGCATAGATATCCGGGTGTGCTCTTTCAAAAAGTCGCCTGGAGCAATCTTGTCAAGTTCTTGTTTATATTTGAGCTTGTTTCTTTGATGTTAGCTTCGCCTTCTGGCGTGCAGGCATTTCGCTTTCTTCGTGTTCCTCCAGCAGTCGTCATAAATCTGAATCAAATCATGATGGGCCTGAAACACCCTTCATATCGATACCTTATGAGATTTTCAGTTCATCCTTGTATCATGAAATTTTGCAATAATATGGGTGGAGACTATTATTGGCAAAGTTGTTGTGGATCAAATTTGTCACTATCCTATAAATTTATTTCAATTCAAAACACAGAGTGGTAATATTTATTCATCCTAAAGTAAATACCCTGATATACTAAAACTACGCGAAAACGGAAAAGCCATTGACCAGGATATTTTTACATAAGAAATACACAAAACCTTTAAGCCTTCTCAATTGCAGTGCCTACGGTTTTTGTTCTATTTTTTATGCATGCCCAAATATTTTTGGAAAATTTAAAACATTTTAGGGCTGTTAATGGCTAAGGAGAGTTTTTGTCTAATATATTGCAATCTCTATGTCCTTTCTGCTTCTACCTCTTCCGCCTTCATTCCGTTCAAAACCCGGGCCAGCTCGTCTTGATCGGCTGTACTGTTTTCTTCTGTCAAAGACCTGATTTGCAGGCAGCCGTGAGGCTTTTAGCGTACCAACCCACCGTTGCTTCCGTCAGCCGATTGGTCTATTGCTATCGACTTCGATGTTCAAACCAATCTTCCCATGAGCGCGAATTAGGTGACCATACCATCGAAGACGTCTCTATCGCAATTTTTCAACGACTGGTCCAACCCCATATCGATCGCGGATATCCTCATTTCGGATGTGATCAAGGGGTGTTACGCCACTAGACCAACGTAACATCTTCTTCTCCATTACCACAAAATGATGTTCATTGTCTTTAATTGTGAACCAACACATTGAGATGTTCATTGATACGCGATGATTACAAAGAACACCAGTTGGGAAATGCCGCTTCATTCAGGTTGCGCTATTATGTGGAACATTTGCATAGCGCAGTTCACCATTGACTGATCTGGGGTGTTTAAATTGCCCAGTTCTGGCAGATCACTGCCACTGACAGCGATAGTGCCTGTTTCGGTAGGATCGGTCGTCAAAAACTTTACTCAGATTCAATCCGAGAACATGTATAAGGTGATAATTTCATTTTTAAACAAGTTGCTCGAGATTAGCTTTGTTATAAGACACTAAGAAAATATCATCTGCTTAAAGCAGTCTATAACATGCTTGATGGTGGATGGCCCGTCTGACAGAACCCATAACAAGAACAAAGAGGAGCAGTGAGAAAGCGCTTCCTTGATGAACTCCGACAGAGACGTGAAGCGATTTTGATGTGCCCGCTGCAGATAAGGGCCTCTTAATCGATTGCGCCAGTAGTCCTCTTTGGTCGCATCAATTAGCTAGGCAGATATTAATAATAAAAACATTTCCTTTCAATATTTTCCTATTTTAAAATGAATAAAGAATTATTGTGTTTTTCAGATGACTTTGCATCACCCGACGACATCAAATCCAATACCACGACGGGATCTTATCGATGGATCCGAATTCCTATCATTATTCATCAACAGCGCCAGCAAGGGAAGTTCCACCAGAAATTACAAAGACATTGATTCAAATGAGAATGTGAATGCCAAATTTGATGAAATTCTGAGTGATACTACTCAGAAATTCGAAATAGATGAATCGAATCATCATCCCGGTAAACCCGGAGATAACAATGAATTTCCGAAATTAGATGAGGAACGATCAACAACAAATAAAGTGATTACGAAAACTACGAAAAATCACTCTCACGGTGACTCAGAGCGGAAACAAATAGTCCAGTATGTGACATCTGGAAGTAAGGTTGTTTTTCTAGAAGATTTGACTCCGTTTGACTCTATCCAGAAGGATCAGAACTCAAATGATGTGTCCACTGAAACGCAAAGTTCGGAGCAAACGACTAAGATCTACAATACAACAGAAAAATCGGATCAAGATGCTTCTGAAAGTGAGCTAGATGTAACTGAAATTGACACTACTGTCTTACTTGACAATGAAGGACATTTTGACGATGTCGAAGCAGAAAGAGGGGATTTCGTAAGCCGGTCGCATAAGGCTGAACTCTCGGTTGATATTTCTGATCCTGTAACTCATGGCATTTCCGACTCAATGAACAGTGGATCGAATTTTCATCAAGCCCATAAGAAACCTGATTCTCGTAATGACCAGAATCAGAAAAGTATAGTTCCTATTCAAACAGTTATTTACCATGACAACTATCATAAAAGCATGTCAGCCCAACCGAGATCAGTATCTTACACATCTATTTCACAGAACATCGATCAGCCGAACTCGTGGCCTAATTCCGAAGCATATCAGGAGGCAAAAAAAAATGTTAGCGAGGGTTTGCAGCCAAAGAACTATCAAGAACCTGCTAAAGTCTACAGTGAGCCCGCAAAGGTTTACGGTGAGCCGGAAAAGGTTTATAGTGAACCTGCAAAGGTTTATTCTCAGCCTGCTCAAGTTTACAGCCAGCCAGCTAAGTTTTACTCAGAACCGGCCAAAGTTTATTCGGAACCGGCAAAAGTCTACTCTGAACCTGCAAAGGTGTACAGTGAGCCAGCCAAAACATATTGGCCAACACCACTCACTACAACCGCTCCTATGGCAACTACGACTACCCCGAGCAGTATGACGAGGCGAACGACTCCAAGAAAAGTCATTTTCAATCTGGATCGGCTTCCCTATGATCTATTGAATGCTCCGAATAGTGACAGCAAACTTCTAGAGCCTACTTCTTCGCATCATCGCAATAATGGTAGCGTGCGGAGAAATTCCACAGGAAGGCATTTCGAAGAAGATGATGGAAGTTATAGGCCGGAGCATCATGGAACGATTATGGTCACTCAGAGACCAAAGTACAGACCCACACATTATACTGAAAGCACGGAGGAAATATACACACCAACCCCTGAACAGAATTATGAGGTGGAAGAGTCAGTTAGTGTGAAGACGAACGGCAGAGCCCACGGCATTCAACCTCCATCGCCTTCTACTGTGAACCCGAAGGAAGACTCTAAAGTTGGTTATGTGTTCGAAGGACGAAATTACAGGAAGTACCGCGTGGAGGAGAAAACGGCTGACGGATTTATCGTTGGGGAGTATGGAGTGGTGAGCCATAACGACGGCAGTTTGCGAGGGGTCCGATACACAGCGGACTCAAACATAAACCCTAGCCTAATACACGACGCACTTATGAAATTTTTATCTTTATAGAAAGGGGAAAAATTTAGATTTTTAGGATGTAATTGATTGATGTAACACTGCTGTATGATACTTTGTGAATGTTGGTTAAGATTCAATAAACATTATATTGAATTGTATGCACAAAATGTAGAATTGGTAAACTAAAACTCACAGGGTAGCAGGGGGAAATCTTCTTCTTGCCACTTTTATAAGATTTCAGTTCAATTAGAATTTTGCTGAAGATTGGAGGATAAATATTGAATTAGTTTCTTTTGTTCATAAATTCATCGTCATTTTACTTTTAAATAAATCAAGGGGAAAAATTAGGAATTATCAATCAATTCTTGGGAATTAGTGTCAAAGCTTAATTATCTGCAGATGATCTTCCAACGAACTTTGCACTGTATCTAAAGCACGATAGGTATTTTATTTATTTGAAACGAATAAATGAAGGAATTTCGTATCTAGTATAAACTAGACTAATTAGCATCATTCCAAGAATCGAATTTAAACTAACATGAAAGTATTTAAGCATATGTAGTACGCTAAGTCAACTATTCATCATTATTCAAATACCAGAAACATTTTCTTTGTAACACATGAAATTCTTTTGAAATGACCTTGACTTGTGATAGTAGAATTTAATAACCTTAGCACTTTATCATTCTTTGTTCAGCTACTTAGATGACAATTAGTAGTAGCCATTGGTTGCAACCAGACCGGTATCTGGAGTACTGATGCTGGTTGATATGAACGCAGGAAAGTTGCACTAATTCGCCACAAGATTGTTGTGAATCTGGTTTCAACCAATCGCTGCAAACTGGCTTGCTCAACTTTAGATTGTTCCACTACCGCTTTTCGGAGCCTGGCCGGACCGCAGATACGGTTCCATTGCATACAAGTACCGAATCTCGTATTGTCTAAGCAGCTGACATAAGAATATGGAATAAAATAGAAAGCAACGGATTATTTTATAGCGCTCAGATTCAGAAGAACAATTACTTGAATAAAGTCATAAATGATAAGTTGAAACCTCTTTATTCACAAACAATGAACAACATAATAAAATATTCTTAGTCCTAAGCTAGTTGTCTTCTGCAAATATTAATGAATTTTCAATTATTTTAGCAAAATATAAACCCTATGATATTGGAAAAAACTAATAAAGGCAACATTCTAAAACTTGCATAATGAAACATTTGTTTTGTAATTAATGTGAATGCATAATTCAGTTATGATAATTGCAATTACTACCATGCGATTCGCCGTACTTGAGCCGTTTTAAGTAGTGAAATATAATTTTGAAATTCATTCAACAGCAATAAAAACTTGCAACTAGATAAGTTGCGATGAATACTTTATGTTATGCAAGGATAGTGGGACGGAGGCACTAATTATCTTATGATGCAACCCCCATGACATTTTCAACATTTTGCGAATTGTTGTTAAAGGTTAATAGAAGCAGAGAATGTTAGGTAGATTCCATTCAAAATTTTATAATTCGCAAGTCAGTCAACCTTAAATCTCGCTCATGAGTAAGATATTCACTTCAAAAAGAACAGGATTCAAGAACTACATCTCTTCATGCTCTCCACATGTTTTCTCGCCTTCTCTCAGCGCAGTTAAGATAATATGTTTTGCTTAGTATGTACTTTTAATGCTGGATGTTATTATTATCATCAACGACCTGACAATCGGTGTCCAGTGTAGACCTGCCTTATTAGAGACTCCAAACTTTGCGGTTTTACTATATCCTTATAAACTATCTAGGGCCCTGGCCTCTTCCATCAATCCTGCTGAGGTCCTCAAAAATCATGTCCCTAGACACTTTCGGGATTGGATCATCCTCACGTACATGGTTAAGGAAACCCGCTCACCGCAGCCCATTCAGCCGAATTTTACCCATAATCAAACCGCTCATAATTTCTTCGTTATATAGAATTTGGAATCTTGCATTCTCCTGTAGAGATTGATTCTCTTGCCGAACGCGGCTGCGAGTTCGCAATTTTGCTTGTTAAATACCCAAGTCTTCGAGGAATGTATTAGGATTGGCAAGACAATTGTCTTGACTGTAGAACACTTTTTACAAGCTAGGCTCTGCCGGTAAGCTTGATCACCTGAGAGCCATAAGATTACATGATATGGAGGTGAAACGAGAAACAGAGGTCAAATATTTGGGAATTACGTTAGACCAAAAATTACTCTGGAAGACACATGTCGGAAACACTTGTCGGAAAGCCACAAGGGGTCTGATGACTTATAGGTCCATAGCAGGAAAACAATGGGGTTGCAGTCCGATGATACTACTTTGGATATATACTGCAATAGTAAGGCCAATAATTGCCTATGGAGCGGTAATCTGGGCACAAAGAACCGAACTCAGCACACAGGCCAGGGAATTACATAAGCTCCAAAGGTTGGCTTGCGTGTGTATCAGTAGGGCAATGAGGACATGCCCAACGGCAACCCTGGAGGTCCTTCTGAGATTAACCCCCTCCATCTGCACATCCAGATGAAGGCGGGGAGGACAATATTCAAGATGGCCGGTAGTATGAGTGAGGCGGGGAGCTGCCTAAATAGGAGGAAGATTGATATCCTTTCTAGACGGTATCCCGAATTACTGATGTCAAAGGATAACATGACAACGAGGTTTCACTTCGATAAGAAGATTGAAACACGTTGCAGTAACATGACAAACAGGGAAAGCGTGGCTGCGACAGATGAGGGTACCAAGTAATCAGTTGCTGGTTTAAAGCAACTGATTACTTGGTACACTGACGGATCCCTCACAGCAGAGCGAGCGGATACCGGTGTCATTGGTTCAAGGAAAATTTGCTTTGAGCCAATGGGCAGGTACACTAGCATATTCCAAGCGGAAATATACGCCATAGACAAATGTACCTCCTTTAATCAGCAAAGGAACTATGGGGGGCAGAACATAGCTATTCTCACCGATAGCCAAGTAGCGATCAAGGCACTTAGGTCCAACCAGGTGAACTCTAAACTGGTGTGGGAATGCCTTGACAGACTGAATACACTCATCTCGTGCAACAAGGTCTGGATACTTTGAGTTCCAGGCCATGCTGGGTTGGAAGGCAATGTGGAAGCGGACGAACTAGTCAAGTAGGGAGCAAGGACGCCTTTACACCGGCCAGAACCCTTCTGTGGATTCGGAAACGGTTTCATGGCTATGACTCTAAGAAATGAAGAGGAATGGTTGAGGGAACTATCCTAGGCGGGCGGGAAATGGTTCCAAAGTTGTATTCTCCTATTTTGAATATTCCTCGTTGGCTAGTGTTATTTGATGTTTTTGTTGACTTCATTGTTGTGGTAAAATTGCCACCATGAATTTCGTCTTGCCTTCATTAATGTGCAGCCCAAGGTATCAATCTGGATACAAACATTCCTTGGATTGTTCCGCCCATTACTTCGATATCATCACTATAAGCCAATAATTGGATGGACTGGAAGAAAATTATGTCTCTATCGCTTATGTCAGCATCGCGGATCCTCTTTTTCGGGTAGCCCAAGTTGTTGATAGTGAAAGGTCTCGAAATTGCTGCTTCTGCTGCTTCTGTGTACCTTCATATATTGGTCAGGGTTAGCCTGATGACAATTATTAACTTATGCGGGGTAACGAACTCTCTCATTACTATCTATAGTTTTCCTCAAGCTATACTATTTATCGTATGTGGTTGCCTTTCACTCCTTGGTGAGGTATATCTACGCGCCATCGCTCGCGGTTACCTGAAATGCCCTTGAGCACCCCTTACGACTTCCCGAAATGCTAGCACTCCACCTCAACTCTTCTACACCAAGTGTCCTTGGGGCGACCAACTTGTCGGCTATTTTAGGAGAGTAGATTCCACTGTATGTAGCCCTATCCACTGCCACTTCCGTCTTTCTACGGTATTGCGTATGAGTGCCAAGCTTGTGCGCAGACCAAGTAGTTCGTTTGAAATAGTGGCAAGCCAGCGTACTCCGAAGATACGACGCAGACAGGTATTGATGAAAGCTTCGAGCTTTTAAATAACAAAAAGATAAAGATAAATAAATAAATAAAGATATCTGCGTTTCCAAATTTTAGACAGGCTAGCGAAACCAGATCTAGTGTTATTAAGGAGTCGGTTAACATATAGTTCTGTGCCGCCGTCGTCAAAAAACACGCTTCCCAGCTATACAAATTGATCGATATTTTTGATGCTCTGCTCATTAATGCAGATAGGGAGAGCACGATGACTTGTCAGACTGAGCGCCTTGGTTTTGCTGGTGTTTATCTTCGGTCCACCTTTACTTCAACGTAGAGTGTTTAAAAAACGATGACATCGTCCATTGAATTCCTCCATGTTTCCCGGCCAGGGCAGCATGAAGAACGTTACCGATAACAAGAAGAAATAATATCGGCAACAGGATGCAACCCAGGCGGACTTCGCTTTGGACATCAAAATCCTACGAGATTTTCCCTTGCTGCAGCACGTGACATTTTGGGCATTCATATGTCGCTTTTATAATTGCTATTACTTTGTAAGAAATGCCTCCTACGTGGAGCACTCCACATACACTCTCTGTTAAGTGAAGATCTATATTCGGTGGACCGTTTCAAAATGATGCGTAAGGTGTCGATGTGGTCAACGCGGAAGTATCCGGCGGGGAAACCAACCTGCTCTCTATCGATCAACCTTTCAAGATGCTCTTTGATGCGATCCAGGATTATTTTAGCTATTATCTTTGCAGCGCAGGGGGCATGGAGATACCCCTTTAATTGTCACGCTTAAAACATGCGACCTTTTTTTGGGATTTTAGCAATCATCCCATTATTCTATTCTCTGAGAAAGGTCTTGGATTCGTACGACTGGAAAGCGCAGATCTGCAGTAACTGCAGGTGCAGCGATAAATAACTGTGTAGGAGACCGTCCAGGTGCTGGGCGGTTTGAGTGCGTAAATGGTCAATATAATTTCTCTTCTCCTTGGAGGAACAGTCCGCATCCGCATGTTATGGTGACTAGGCATTTCAACAAGTATTGCCTCACAATCATCGACAGGTTCACGCGGTGGCCTGAGGCAATACCTCTGAAAGACATTACGGCGCAATCTTGTGCCGAAGCCCTCTGCCGAGAGTGGATACCTCGCTTTGGCGTCCCTGCAGTGGTCATCACTGACCAGGGAATGCAATTTGAATCCACCCTTTTCTCGGAGTTAGGCAAACTCCTGGGTTTTAAATGCCAGCGGACTACTGCATACCACCCGCAATCCAATGGGATGCTAGAACATTGGCACCGGACGCTGAAAGCCGCCATTATGGCACGCGACGACCCGGCCTGGACTCAAGTCTTGCCTCTCGTCCTACTTGGCCTACGTACAACTCGCCGGGAGGAATTTGCTGCCAGCCCCGCGGAGCTGGTATACGGGGAGAACCCAAGACTCCCAAGCGATCCGGTCTTCGACAAGAGATCGGGGCTCACGGAGTCGGGGTTGGTGCGCCTGCTGAGGGACAATCTCCGACGCATCAAAGCGCCACCACCCACTCGACACTCGCCCACACCTGCCTGTTCGCCCAAGGAACTGGACACATGCACGCACGTTCTGGTCAGGACGGTTGCCGTTCGGAAGCCGCTGCAGCCTCCATATGAGGGCCCGTACCGCGTTCTCGAGAGGGGAGAACATTTCTTCCAGCTCGAGATCGGTGGACACAAAGAGGCGGTCTCTTTGTGCAGACTGAAACCTGTGTGCGCCCCGAAGCAGCGTCGTGTCCGTTTTGTGGATTAACGGGGAACGGAGTTCCGGGATCGGTCGCCGAAACCCCCTAGGTTCCGTCTGGGGGCGGAGTGATGTGGCGCAGCAGGATCCGCAGCATTTGAAATTTATTTCGAATGTTGCGGATGCGGACGGGTAGATGGCGCGGAACTCTCTATTCAATCATTTTAGAACTCGCCACGGGAGTGGAGAATTAGCGATGAGAAAGTGCCGTTGCTTGGGACAGTAAAGGCCGCATGGAAATAAGCTTGGTCTTCTGTCTCCAACCTCGGCATAGAACAGTTCGGGCCTGTGTTCTTCCAGAAACCAAATTGTTTAAGTGAAAATTAGAGTACTTGAAGATACCTTTTAATTTTTCGTTTAAATCAAAAGAGTTACACTTCGGATATTTGCAGAATTGAATTTGTACATATTTGGTTGATGAATCGTTTTAAAACTAATCCATGAAATTTTGAGTGGAAGAATACCAAAGAATACCAAAAACAAAAGGAGCAACCTCACCGGATCTAATACTGTCAAGAACCATGGTGAAGTGTTCTTTCCACCTCTTCAGTTGTTCATCATCATGGATAAGAAGTCAGCTGGTAACATCCTTCACAGAACCAACAAAAAATTTGCGACCACATGCAAATTCTTTCGTAATGCCATAGATACTCCGGAGATGATTACGATTTGCGGCGTTTTCTGAAATTCCAAATTATCCTATTATACTATGCTGAACTTTTTGTGATTTCGTTCGGTATCGGAGTTCGGCGGATAGCAGTCGACTCAGCTGTGAATGAGTACGTGAGGGGTACTGTAATCCTGTAGTGTACCGTTACGGTCTTGAATGAAGAGTTCTAACACAGTTCAAGGCCCTGATCCAATATGGATTGTTGTGCCAACAATTATTATTATTATTTCCGAGTTATCACAACTTCGGCAGATGCCGGATTTTACTTAATACTAGCACTGAGTGCCAAGCATTTAGGCTCGAATGATCCTACCTACTTAAAAACTAAAGGGGCGCTGGTGGTGGTGGCCGGTGGTAGGTTAATGGGAGAATCCGTCGAGAACTCCCCGTAACATCGAGCACCTATGCAGAGTAGGAAGGGATTTAGTTACAATACCTGTAGCTGCCAATATTATGGGAACTACAACCACCTGCTCGAGACGTCAAACTTCTTTGATTTCTCGAGCCAATGACTCATAATTCACCTTCTTCTCTAGGTATTTCCGTTCGATGTTGCTGTTTTGGGGGATAGCAACATCAATTATATACGTGCAGCGACCCATCTTGTCAACTAACAGTACGTCAGGCTTGTTATGTAGAGTATGGCTCGCATGCTCTTTGCTGTAAAAATAAGCGCGCAGCGAATCGACTAGGCGATGATGTTGTGCCGCCATGTCAACCACGCTCCTACCTCGGATGTCACGAGGCAGGCTCATCCGCTCCACAGCAGACTTTGGATGATGCATTCGGAATCTGGACATAGTTGTCCGTATCCGCCGCTGGATGTCTTCCAGATCGGTCTTCGTCCACGGCAATATTCCGAATGCATAAGCCAGTGAAGGGCTAGCGAATACATTCACCTGCGCTTATTATATTCTTCCCCGAAAGATGCGATTTCATCACCAGTTTTACACGACGCAGTAACTCGGACAGCAGAGCGTCCTTCAGATCACCAACTCGAGAATGGGTTCCTTGCAGAATTCCTAGGTACTTGTAGAAGTCTGTCTCGGTCATAGCTTCGATGTAGAGGTCACCAATGCTATGTCCGGTATGAATAGCTATTGTGCCGGTAAATGGAAAAAATATTTCGAGCAGATTGCAATGGAAGAATTACTTTATCCTCCCCTTCCACAAGCACTGTTGATATTTGGAGCCATTCTACCTATCAGCGCAACTGAAGTCCAGGCAATAAAACGAATGAAATTGGGGAAAGTAACAGGACCTGAAGGCCGCATCCGAGTCCTGAAAGGCGATGAGCTGGGACCCAAGACTGGGTTCAATGAGTTCTTCAATCGGGTTATTGAGGAAGGTAGAGCATCATTTGACTGGTAAGAAAGAACCACCGTTCCAACACGAAGCAAGTCAGAATACCAGCGCTTCGGGAATAATGTCTTATGTGACAAACTTTCTACGTACATTCGTATATGGCTAAAAACCCAAAATATTGCTTCATATTTTATTCAAACTACAAGAAATACGTACACATTACAGACGTAGATATTATGTCCACCCTAAACAATCAAATATTGTCTATCACTGAATACTGTATTCTATATACATGTATTGCAAAAATGTTGTCGAATATTGGTGGGCCGAAACAGTGCCGGAAGTTGGTGCTAGCCGAAGTGGTGCGATTCGTCTTACTCTACTCGTCACCTGTAAACTCTCAGAGACGAAAGCACGTAAACTCGGTTTACCGACTGATGGCATTGAGGGTTTGCGGTGTTTTTAAAACCACATCAGATGAGGCAGTATTGGTGGTGGCAGGCATGATCCATGTTCACTTTCGGGCTAAAGAAATGAGTGCTATACCATGCAAGACGTATGGAGGGGTACACAGAGCGTAAAACTGAAGCAAGGTCAGAGTCGCATGATCTCTGGTAATGCAGATGGGACGAGCCTACGAAGGGTCGGCGGACGCACAGGCACATTTCCAACATTTGGATGTGGCTTGAGCGGAAATATGGGGAGACCCATTTCCCAGTTCTTCATGCCACACTGCAGGCGGTATCTGCACCGCTTTGGGTTGGATGATCCTCTGAATTGTCCTAGATACAGTGGCATACCGGAGGATCCAGAGCATGTGATTTTTCACTGCCGATGATTTTCAATGGAGAGGAGGGACCTAAACTAAGTATTGGACGCGAACATGAGCCCAAAGAACTTAGTTTCGGAGATGCTGCAACCATGCAAATACAGGAGGAGTTGCTGAAGAACAAAGAAACCACAAGTAAGAGAAGGACCAGTGCCTAAGGGCAAAACTGCTCCCCAAATTAATACATAAATGGTGGTAATACCGCGGGGCTGGGGCTAGAGAGACCGGGGGTGATTTTTAGTAGGTGCAAATCCCACACGCGCTCGGTGTAGCTCCGACGTTTGGGCGGCGGAGCTGAGACGGAAATGTCTTTCTAAGATTTTCAATCTCCGTGTACGAAAAAAAATATGCACGACCGTACACCTATTTTTCATTTACTTAGTGCGTAAAAGTATACATAAGTACATATAAAGTACGTATATTAAATACCGCTTGTTCAATGCACAAATATATCTATTAGAATTAGCTTAATTTACATATACATAGAAATACAAATTGCTATTGATATATAAATGATTAAAAAACTAAAACGAAATCTTTCCCTACAAACCCCCCACTTTGATGTGGTACTGACAAATTGATACGTTATGATGACCTTAAACACGTTTTAGAATGCAGGAAATTCACACAAAATGTAAAAGTTTCACCTTCTATAACTTTGTGAATAATACATAGCTGAATTTCCTTTAAACTTCCCAAAGTCATGCCTCATATTACCCCTTATACCTATTCCACTGTACTAGCATGAACTTAATATACTATTATTAACTTTATTTGTGTAGATATCGGAACGGGATGTACTTTGAGGCCTAGATTTCGTTCAGATACAACACTGTTCTGAGAACGAGACCTGTTACGCTGTTTGTTGGTCATATTTTGCGCCCTCGCTCCCCTACGTTTCACCTGATATCAAATACGGGGCCAGTTTCGAAAAACACTAACTGATTACTTTCATTTAACACCCAACATTCTGTGAAAAAAGAAAATATTACACCCTCCATTCACATGTATGGGGAGCCCTCCCTTAAACTTAACACAAAATAGCACCAGCAAGGGAACAACAGACCACACGCTCTCACCAATTTTCGTGACAAACAGTTCAGCCGCATAAAACCACAAAACCTTAAAAAGATAGGTAGTCCAAGAAAATATTATTACCGATGCTGTTACTGTCTCATGTCATGAATATTTTTGAACGCGTTCTTGACAACCGTCTTCGCGAAATCATAGAAATAACCGTGAATCAAGCTAGATCTGTCAAGAACTTGACAACGGTATTTGCATTATCATTCAAAATCACTAATCAAGTTTCAGTCAGTTAAGAGCTGCGGAACTATATCGAGCTTTTTACATTGTATTTTTGTGGGTGTGGAGAAAACGTTGGACCGTGTGTCAGTCTTCAGGTGTGTTCTACGGCAACGAGTAAGAAGTAAGGAACTCCAGACGCCCCGGTTTTGCGCCGTGGTTCACCAATTTGATATCACGCTTCGCTCTATCTGCGGCAAGTTCTGCCTCGTCTTTCTTTTATACTACATGCCCTTATAGACTTTTCGGGTTGGATCATCCTCACCCATAAAGATTAAGTGACCCATCCACCGCAACCTGTTGAGCGGGTTCATCGGAATGCTACAGAATCGTTCATCCACACATAGGAAGCCAAAAATGCTTCGGAGGATTCTTCTCTCCAGCGCGGCCAAGAGTTCGCAATTTTTCTTCCTAAGAATGCAAGTCTCTGAAGAATACATTAGGACTGGCAAGATCATCGTCTTGTACAGTAAGAGCTTTGACCTTATAGTGAGACGTTTCGAGCGGAACGGTTTTTGTAAGTTGCAATATGCTCTGTTGGTTGCCAACAACCGTACACAGATTTCATCGTCCTTGCTGTTATTGTGATCTAGATAGGAGAAATTATCAACGGTCTCAAAGTTGTAGTTTCCTATCTTTATTGTTCTTATTTGACCAGTGAGATTTGATGTGGTGTCGCTTCTTTGTTCTTTGATGCTAACGTTGCCTCCACGCAGCTCCTTTCTTTTGCAATTTATGATTTTTAAGTCGATGGATTGCATGGACTGTTTCTTCCATGCTTGGTGGTAGCAGCATTTGTCCGCCGTTTTCAGTTTGCGGACCTTCAACTCGCCTTTACTTTGGTTGTTGAGCAGTTCATCAAAGTACTCAACCCATTGCTCCAATATGCCCATTAGGTCGAAAATCAGATTTACATGTTTGTCTCGAGGTGAATAAGGCTTCATCCTGTTGACTTGTTGGTAAAATCTTCGCGTTTAGTTCGGTTGCTCCCTCTACTTTTCGAGTGCACAGGCTTGTAAGTTCTCCCAGGCTTCGTTTTTCTTTCTGAGAGGTCGATTTTTCACGCCATGAAGTTCATGATAGGTCCTTGCACGAGTGACGTTCTTTGAGAGTGCAGTATTACCCGGTATGCGAATTCTTCCGTCCCATTTCAGTCATTCGGACTTTTATTGCGAATGGGGTCAATTATGTTTGGGGGCCCACCAATGATAACGTTCTTCAGTTGATTATGCAAATCATTTGGTGATGATTCATCACCAGCACCTCTGTTAACTGCGGGTTTTTGCGGCATCCCTTATAGATGTTATGGAAGGCTCTGTTATGCATCGCTTCAGTTTTCACTTTGACCTGGTTGTTAGGGGGTTCTACGTGATGCTGTAATTCGAGCCTGGAGCAGCTAGCCAAAGAGATGGAGATATGACTCTATATTGGTCCCCCTATATGTTCTAGCATTCATCAAAGCAATTAACGCGTGGTGAATTTGGTTGAAAGTGGAGCTGCCTGGAGAAGCCCACGTATGTTTGTGGACCGCTTTCCGCGCCTATCAGGTATTTCCAACAACCATTTCATGTCAGACTGCTATTCAATTAGTAGTCCGCAGTTCGTTATCATTGGAATCTTTATGTAAGCTATGGAAGCCAATGTATCGCCTCAATATGGACTCTGTCCCTACTTGGCTGCTAAAACTACAAGCATGCTTTTGATATAATACTTGTGACAATCTTCTCCTCCAACTCTGCAGTATTTTCTGTAGGGGTTGTTAATGAGGCTTATGTTTAGAAATTTATCTCGCAAACGCAGAGTATGTAGCCGTGTATTTATATTTTTAAAGCCACTCACACCAGGTTTCATTTTTTGGTTGACTAGCAAACCTACACCGAGCACATGATTTACTGGGCCACTATAATATATGGTGTATGGCTCCTCTCCAGGAAACGAGTCGTTGTCCAACGTATCTCTTGCAACGCTGTTACGTTAGCCCTATATTTTTACATGGTACAGATAAGCTGCTTCGCAGCTCCCTTTCTGTACAGGGAGCGCACGTTTGCCCGTTTTCATTGCCGGGTTCGTCGTTATAAACTCCATCCGGTCCGAAGCTCTTTCCGTGGCTTCGTAACATTGGTTTTTGGTATAGGATTGTCAGCCCTACACAACCCCCAACTTGGAAGACCGGTTGATGCAATTTGTTCCGTTTTTGGTGCGGGAGACTCGCCTTCATCCTTCTCCGTTTGTAGTTTTTTATTAAGAAAGAAGTCCCAGCGATCACCATGTGGAGGTATAGATAGGGTTTAGTAGTAGAGTTGTTGTTCTTGTTATTTGTCCTGCCACTTGAGACTTCTAACGTCAAGCAAAGGTGACTTCGAGGAACTCGTCCCAAAATAAATGAATCGCTTCAGGCAACACGATCTCGGATTGAATCTGCATAAAAAAAAACCTGGGTCGAACGATTCCTATAAAACAGGCACTATCACTGTCAGAGACAGCAACCTGTCTAGAACAGAGCGATTTAAATATCTCGAGTCAGTGCTGTTAGGCGACAGAAGACTACATTATGAAATTGCTTCACGATTAGCGCAACTTGGATGCAATGCCGTTCCACAATTGATGATCTTTTTGATCGACATATCAACGAACGTCTCAAATCTAAAATTTACCTCAGCGACGTCCGCACTGTCGCCGTCTACGGTTCTGAGTGTCGGCCGATTATGAAATACAATGAGCGGCTGCTCGCAGTAACGGAAACGTAGATGTTACGTTAAACCAGTGGCGCACTCCATGGTCACATTCAAAATAAGAATAAGAAATATTTGCGATCGATATGGGGTTGCCCCGATCGTGGAAAAATTGCGAGAGAAACGCCTCCTGTTGTATGGTAATGTAATTCGCGCTAACTAGAATTCACTTGCTATAGTCAGCCAGAACGTCGAAGTCGATGATAAAAGACCAAAAGGCCGGCAGAAGCAAGGGTGGGTTGATAAGCTGGATGGTGATTTCAAAGCTTCGCGACTACATTCAGACCAGGCTTTTGACGGAACAATATAACGCAACCAGTCCAGACGAACCGATCCGGCTTCTGAGCGGGACAAAGGCTATAGCAGAAGAAGAATGGTTGTGACAAAGCATCCAGTGGCTCTGATATAAGTAATGTCGTATGTTGGAGGGTCGCTATATACTTGTCACTGCAAGAGTCAGAAGAACTATTAGTTTACTGAGTTTAACGAGAAGTATAGTGAAGTTAATTTGGTGTTAGTTTGAAAACGATAAATAGCATACCAGTGTTCACTTGGCTTAGGGGCTACCCAGGTGAGGCAAATACATTGAAGGAATTAAAATTACCTAAGTTCAGTCAATCTGGGTCGGGTTGTGTTATTAACCTAATTTTCACTTTTACATATCGCGTCAATCTTGTAGTAAAAGCAAATAGTTTTACTTTACATTCACATGCAGGGACGCCCCCTGTACCGTTTTAGGTCATTACCTATATAATATACATTTTTTGTTTCAAAGCAACTATTCACATCGATCATTAATGCAATGTTTCCACTGTAGGAAAATTCAACTTTTGAGTTCTATTCAAACAGAATATACCAAGAAAAAAACCATTATGAATAGAAGGTGGGAAAATGTTTTCAATTTGCCTGAAAATGAAAGCGAAATTTTCCAGGAATACGGAATACAGAAACATTTTGTTTTTCAAATATTGTAAAGCTTCCTGATTTACTGACGTGAGCGTACAAAAATATTATCCATACTTGAATGCATGAAATAAACAAGTCCAAAGTGTCGGCTTCTTTCACTTTTGTAATTTGATAGGATTGTTTATTTACAGCGAAATACCCGTGTGCACAGTAAAATTCAAATAGGCACCGTTGAGAAATGATCTAATCAAAAGGCTCGTAATAAATAATGCTGGGTTGGCCCATTAACCTGGCCGGAGAATGATATTTCCTTCAAAGCAATAAAATAAATATGCATTCAAAGTGTGTCATTGCTATGAAATCGGCGAAATGAAGAATAAGCAAAGTAATTTGTCGTAAGTATCTGTTACAATTGTCTCATTAACCCTACGTCTGATCGCCGGGTCATAAATAAAAGATATCATTATTGCAGGCATCAAGCATGCATTCGAGTACTCAAATAAAGTTTAGACATGGTGGTATTATTCGCGGTGAATAATGTCTTGCTGAATTCTGATTGAATTTTAACTTGTCAAGGATAAGTCGCCAGGCGGATTCAGATAAAGTCATTTAGTTAAGCAAATTTGCTGTGACAGATTTAAGCATTAAATATGGGAAGTACAGAAAGCAGTTAATCTTCAGTTTTTATGAAAAAGTCAATCCATCTGAAAATGTCCGCTTTTTCCATTCAAGTGATTACTTGACATATCCGCGGACTACTGGAGTTTAATTTTTGGAATGATTTTAATACCTACCATTGCCGTAGATTGCTAAAGTTCATTGCTGAAGGCTAATTGACGCTGAAAGTGGATTGCATGTGCTACCAATTGTGTTGAAGTCTAATGGCTCAGTAGTGCTATGAAATCTTCAAATTTCAAAGTGTGAGGCATGGATTGATTGATCCACTTTTCTGGTAATGCTCTTTTGTTTACTAAAGCGTACTGGTGCTCAGAAGTAATTGGCACATTCCGCATTCCTCCTCCTTGTTTTTGATCGAAAAGTTGCAAATCCCTTGAGCTAGCTCTAACAGGGATCTTCCTAAAAATATCTGACCTAATCTTGCATCATCAGCTCTCATTATTTCTCTGCTCTGTGTACTCATTATTATGAACAAATACTCGAATTCAATTCAGCGAAGATACGCCCAGTACTGACCTTTCCATAGCCGAAGGTGTAATGAATTGGCATTTTAAGATATCGAAGTGTGAAAACATTATTATTTAAATAGCCGCCGACACATTTTGCCTATATTTTGAATGTACGAGTTATTCGTTGCATTATGGCACTATCTGTGGATATGCTGCCGCATAACTGCATGCGATTTCCAGTTAAAAGAGATCCAGTCACAGCGAATGCAAGATACTTGGATGCAGATACCGGTACGTGGCTAGGTGGTTGTTCATGTGAAGTATGAATAATCTTCCCTTGCGTACCTTGAATTCAAACCCAGAAGACCTTGATGAGTTCACAAGTCACAACCAAGTCCAAATCATGTTTTACGTCAGTTGCATATCTCATGCGTTACATACATGCTTACTTTCAGGTGCTCAAATTACCTTAAATCATGCGAACCGCTCGATTGCACTATTTTCGCAGCAGGCGTTCGCGCACTTTGCGGAAGTATTAGGAAGTGAACATTGTTGTGGTTAAACTGGTTACAAACAAGTAAATTAAGATTCATTTCTAAAACTCGTTCGTAGATAGTTGAATTATAGACTCTGGATAATACGCTTTTCAAATTTCTTATAATTAAGTCACTTTGCAGAATGCAGAGTGATACTTTTCAAAACTGCTCCAAATAGAAAATCAAGTCAAGTTAAAGTGCATTGGAAGATTTTTAGATTAATTTTTCATTAAATGACACGAAATCGATGTCGGCGGAAAAGTTTGGAAGAATTTTCTAGAATTGGATAATATTTGTGCATCTTTGGAATGTTAATTCCTGCGACCTTAGTTTTATTACAACACAAAAGGAACGAACTATTAGTTCTCCGTATAGTAGGTGTGAATATCCATCCAGGGGCACGTTGTTTTGTAATAACAAAATTGACCATGAAGTTCCGCCCACAAATATTGGAGCTCCATTGAAGAGGTCCATCGACATGTGCTTGTACGCCTCTGTGCTAGCCAGACTCGGGCATGTGTAGGGGTCCTTTCAGCACTCCTATCCCTCACGTGTCCTTGTCATTACGTGGATCCGCAACGGATGCTGAAAAATAAACAAACAGTGGGGTTTGCTCGAGCCTAACGAAATAAACAACACGCGAGCTAAACCTAAAATCGCAATGAAATAAAAACAAATCCGAAAACCGGAAGTTGGACGGTGATATTCAAAGTTTTGAATTTGCATAGAAGCGACAATTTTGACCCATCATAACTTTATTAATAGTATTGCGATTTCCAACAAACTTGGTTAAATCATGCTCTATGTTATAGCCTGATTCTAGAGTGAGTGTAAGGGGGGTTTTGCAGCCAATTACTGAAAATTATAGTAAAGCACTATAATCAACTTTATTTGAACAGATATCGGTATGGTAACATGTAGTGAAGCCTCAGCCTCAGACTCATTTTTCAGTTGAAGAGTTTTTGAGAATAGGTCCATGAAATGAATGATAATTTTTGACTCCCCGCACTCCCCAACTTTCCAACAAATGTCAAAACTAAAACAGGCTTAGAAAAGTACTATCCAAGACCTTTCATTTGATACCCCACATGATTATTTAAAAAAAAATGCACCTTCTTTTGCACTTATGGAACGTCATTTCATCCAGCTTGCGTTAAAGCGTGAAGCAATTTCCTAACGCAGTTCTCCATTGGCTGATAGCAGATATGAAACCACTCAGTTCAGGACAGATCACTGCCGCTGGCAGTAATAGTACCTGTTTCATAGGTACATTGTGTTGTCGTAGAGCATACCAAATCAGTTCGAGTGGCACACGGTCAAACACTTTCTCTAAATCCAGAAATGTTTCTTCATGAGGAACTACGCGACATCGTTCTGTTGCTCACTTTCCATTAAAACCCAATATTACGATTTTTAACTTTACTTGAGCAGATATCACAATGGAGAGTATTTTGAAGTTTATCGTATTTTTTCCGATTTTTCGGTTGGCTAGTTTCCGAGAACGGGTCCGTAGAATAACAGGCGCTTTTCGGACCCCGGTAATCTTCTTCTTTGCAATCAATGTCAAAACTGGTATCTCTATCGAAAAATACTAATCGAGACCTTTCATTTGATACTCCACATGACTATATTCGGGGGAAAGAAATTGTGCACCAACCTTTTATCTGGATCGGAACCCTCCCTACTCCTTTAGTTGCACTTCTAGCAACGTAATCCACGAAATTCGTAGGGGTTCGCACTTCTAGCTTTTCTACCAAAGTGCAGCCGTTTTTGAGAAAATTGCGTGCTACAGACGGGCAGACGATTTGGACAAGAATGTGTTGAAAACAAAAAATAAAACGAATCGAAAACCGGAAGTTCAGCGCTTTAGGTATTAAAGGTTTTGTGTATTTCTTATGTAACAAAATTTGCTTCATTTGCACCTAGCTCGTAATGCTTATGTGTTTAGTATGTTAGACTATTTACTTTAGTGTGATATTAGAATTCAGCCTTAGATTGCAGTAACTCACACAAAAGAGGCAACCTCAACCAGTTATAACTGTATTAGTGATGCTATGTTGCTCATCAAACTTGGTAGTATCAAGTTATATTATGTCTATATTCTGTGGTACACTGGTAAAGTAATAATGAATATAGTCATCATCAACAACGACACAATAACCGGTATACAGTGTGGGCCTATCTTAGTAAGAGACTCCAGATACCCCGGTTCTGCACCAAGGTCCACCAATTTTATACCACCAAAAGCTGTCTAACGACCTGACCTACGGCTCCATCTCAGGCAGCGTATGCCACGTCTCCTTTTTGTACCATAGATGTTGCCCATATAGACTTTCCTGGCTGGATCATCATCACCCATACAGATAAAGTGACAACCCAACCGCAACCAGACGATCATGGTATCGCTCATAAATTTCGTCGTGGTATAGCATACGGAATAATCCTTCCTTATGTAAGGAGCGAAAAATTCTTCGAAGGATTCTCATTATTATCTTGTACAGTAACAGCTCCGACTCATTTGTGAGACGTTTCGGGTGAAACAGCTTTTGTAAGCTGAAATTCATAGCTATTATCGGATTCATCGGTTGGATTTTGGACACTAAATAGGAGAAATTATCAACAATTTTGAAAGTTTTAGTGTGCTACCTTTATTGTTCTTACGTGACTAGTGCCATTCGATGCTGTTGGCCATTGGTGTATACGTCGTTACCATGTACTTCGTCCTGTTTTCATTAAGGCGCAGCCCAAGATCTTTCGCTGCTTATGAGATCTAGATGAAGGCAGTCTGTACATCCCGGGTTGTTCTTCCTATAACGTCGTCGTGTTGCCGTGTTGCCGTATGCCAGTAGTTGGGTCGACTTCAAGGAAATGGGATTTTTCACACTAACATAAGCATCGCGGATCATTTTTTCCAAGGCCCGCTTGGTGTAATTGGTCGCCTCCATATTCTGCTATAATTCTTTCGGCTCTTGGCGATTTATGGTTTCTATGCCGATTAACTGCAAGGACTATTTCATCAATCCTTGGTGGTGGCAGGATTTCTCCGTCGTCTTCAGTTGGTGAGATCTCCAACTCGCCGATATTTTGGTTGTTGGGCAGTTGATCAAAGTACACAATCCATTGCACCAATATGCCCATGTGATCGGAAATCTAATTTCCTCCTTTGTCTCGGCGTGAGGGGATCCGAGTCAATATTAGTCCGTATGTGTTCTGACATTCATTAATGTCAAGAAGTTGTGGTGGTCGATTAACATGTGCGAAATTTGGTTGAAAGTGGTCTTGTCTGAAGATGTATTTTTGTGGACCACTTTCCGCGCAAACCGGATACTTCTACACTGACACCGCTAATTGAATAGTCCGCAGCCCTTTGTCATTGGTGTTATCATTTGGTATATTGGGAGCCAACGTACCGGCTGTATATAGGCTTCCTCCATACTTGGCGAGTATGATTTTTATATCATACATGGGATAAATTTCGTGTGTCTGCTCTACTGATTTGCAGAAGGTATCCTTCTATGACTCAACAGTCTCCTCTGTAGAGGCGTGAAAGTTAATTTGGCTTGTAATTTGAAATTTTCCCGCAACGAAACATGCGTAGCATTTCGCTTATATTTTTAATATCGATAACAGTAGTGCGCAAAACGTTAGTCTGTTTTCGTAGGGGGTCCACCGTTGCCAAACCTGTCCAGTCTGAGGCTCCTTTCGTGGCTTCATAACGTCGGCTTTCCGTGTAGGGTTATCAGTCTTACCTAACCTCGAACCTGAAGAACCGGTTGGTATAAATTGTCCCATTTTCAGGCGCAAGAGACTCGGCTTCATCTTTCTTCTTCTGCAGTTTTTCATTAAGAAAGAGCTCCCAGCGATTACCACGTGTAGGTAGATCGGAGATAATGTCTGATAGTAGAACTGTTGATGTTTGTTCAACAGGCGTTTCCCAGGTCTAATGCTCCATCGTGAGTACCATATATATTCTATTTATGTAAGCAGATATCCGTTTGGAGGGTATTTTGTGGCTTGAACACCATACGGTGGTAGCTTCGTAATTTCTACGAACGTGTATGCGAAAGAAATTATATCTGCCCTGTCTCTTCCTTCCCCTTCTTGCATCAAATATCAAAGGTGAGGTCTAATCGAAACTTTTCTTTTGGCATAACACATAACTACATTCCCTAAACAAGTCGGAATACCGGCTTCAGACATAAAGGTTTTGTGCTCGTTTTATATGAGAAAGTTTCTACGCACATTTTTCCGTATGCGTAAGTACCCAAACATAGATTGCCTATTATCGAATATTATGCTTATATAAGCAGGTATATAATTTGATCGTACACATATTTCCCAGTTTCTTCATGCATAAAAGCATACATATGTACATATCAAGTACGTATATTGAATACCGCTGGTTTAATGTACAAATATATCTATCTGAATTAGTTACCCCAGAGCTTCAGTTACATATACACACTATATAAATCCATACATATATCAGTCTAGAGCAATTGATATTGATATATAAATGATTAAAAACTAAAACGAAATGTTTCACTGCGATCTCCCTTTCAAGTCAACTCACTTTGTTGCAATTTTGACGAATTGATATGTGTGAAATTCATACAAAATGTGAAAGTTTCACCTTCTATAATTTTCTTAATAATAATTGAATTTTCTTCAAACTTCCCAAAGTTATGCCTTATGTTATCCCTTACGCAAGTGCTGTTATAGTTTTAGCATGAACTTAAGGCGGGTTTCCGGCAAAATTTATAAAATGTGTTAATATAGTATTATTAACTTTATTTGTGTGTGTTGAAGCCTAGATTTCCATTAGATACACTACTGTGATTTTTTACAGATTTTCACCCGATATATCAAATATGGGACCGGTTTCGTAAAGTACTAATTGAGTCCTTTCGTTTCATACCCTACGTGGGCACATTCTGTGAAAAAACAAAGTTGTACCCTTCATTCACATGTATTGGGCCCCCTTCAATTTAACACAACGCCACTTACTGTATGTAAAAGGAATAAAATATCACATATTCTCACTAATTTTTGTGACAATCGGTCCATTTGTTTCCGAATAAATCGGGTGTGATAGATAGACAAACTGACAGACGGACAGACAGACATCGAATCGATTCTAATAAGGTTTTATTTCCTAAAAAACGATATTACTCCCCGGTTTTGCATGCATGAGAACCCTCTCCCCTTAGAAGCAGCGTAGAATGATGCTACTTCAAAGCTGCGACGGGATTTACAGTTTCTGGCTTTTCACCAAATTTCATATCAGGAGTAACCATTCCTGAGAAAATGGGTTTGGAAGCCAAACAGACAGACGATCGGGCAGACAGATATTAATAAGGTTTTGTTTCACAACCATGAAATGAAAAACAGGAAATAATAAAAATATCACACTATAGACAAAAATCTCCTGCAGCCACTTCTACGCAATATTAATAACCACTTGGCACAGTAGCAGAAGTTAGTGGAGCCAAGCTGAATAGTGGCCTACTGCAAGAGTGCTGCCAACTAAGGCCCTTAATCAGAAGGCAGAGCACAGTAAAATTATGTCTGAAGGCGGTACATCAGGCGTTAAACGATATTTGCACTATCTGAATAAAGGCTTGGGATCGAAGAAGAAGGCCCAGAATACACCTAACCTTTCAATAGCGGGACCCAAGGTGAGAGGAGTAGCGGAAATCACCCCACAAGAAAAGAATTCTCACAACAAACCCAAATCCGACCTCACAAGTAAGGACTCGCGAGAAGCAGTAAATCATCGAAAAACATACCGTCAGGCAGATAAGTAAGGGATGAGATGAGACAACCGCTTTCAACGATGAGATGATACCAGAAGGAATGGAGGAGGTCGGAGTCGCTTGTACTACTGGTCCGAGAACCCTGGGTTTACTGGGGGCGGATTCGCGGTCTACGAAGAGAAAGCATGCAGGTAATGTGGGATTCGTGCTGAGAGAAACCAAGAATTTGCAACACTCTCAAACGAAACTTAAAATATATATTCCTGTGATAGTCATATATTTAAATGTAAGCCCTATTCGTTAAATTGTTGTTAACTTGAAATTAGAAAATACAGCGCAATAGTAAATAGAAATATATAAGAAAATAGAAATGCAAAAAACTCTGAGATGAAAAAATTGGAATGAACTGATATATGATGAACGTATATTTACATAAGTTTTCTTGCCTTAAATATTGGGTTGGGGAAAAATAAATGTCATATTTGTCATCGAAATTTGACGCTTTATTTAATAATAATAATAATCGTTGGCGCAACAATCCATATTGGATCAGGGCCTTGAAGTGTGTTAGAGCACTTCATTCAAGACCGTAACGGTACACTAGGAGGCAATGTGGTCAGCATTACGCTCGCCCGAGATTATTACCCTGATTTGACTCAGGTACTCATTCACAGCTGAGTCGACTGGTATCCGACGTCAAATCATGATGCAAATTCCACTGCCACCAGTGAGATTTGAACCGCGACCTTCCGTATGACAGCCTAGTGCTCTAACCACTGAGCTATCCGGACACACTTATTTATTTATTTAACATATTTAGAATTATCCGATTTAAGTGAAATTTGCTCTGTTTTGTTCGAAAACATGTCGCCATTTAGAGCTTCATTATCCCCCCTTATAAAACCCCCCTCCTTATTTGAAAAAAATCAAGACAGCCGGTTTTTGCAAGCCTCTTTTGAGGCCAACTTAGTAGCACTAAAAGCGTTTTGCATGGACCGGAAGAGATGGTAATCACTTCGTGCCAGGTCCGGACTATACGGTGGGTGCGATAGGACATCCCATCCGACCTCCCGTAGATTCTGGCGGGTCATCAAAGATGTGTGAGGCCGAGCGCTGTCCCGGTGGAACACGGCACCATTCCTATTGATCAATTCTGACAGTTTCTGGTCAATCTCCTGCTTCAAATGGTCGAGTTGCTCACAGTAGAGGACCAAATTGAGAATCTGGCCGTAGTTAAGCAGCTCATAGTGGATGATTCCCTCGCAATACCACCAATCACATAGCGAAAACTTCCCGCCCGTCAATCCGGGCTTGGCGATGGTTTGGACCAGCTCGCCTCGCTTCCACCATGATCTTTTTCGCTTGAGGTTTCCATACGTGATCCACTTTTCATCACCAGTCACCATCCGCTTTAAAAATGAGTAGATTTCGTTCCGTTTCAGTAGTGTATCGTAGTCATTGACTCGGTCCAAGAGATTTATTTGGGGCAACTCGTGCGGCACCCAAACATCCAGCTTGTTTTGGAATGGTTTTATGGTCTATACCCAGTTCCTGGCCAATCGAGCGAATGCTCACATGCCGGTCTACTTGGATGATTTCGACAACTTTATCGGTTTCTACGATGATTGACCTACCAGTACGGGGTGTATCGTCGACATCCACCACACCAGAACGAAATCGATCGAACCAACGCTGTGCTGTGCGAATCGTTACAGTATCGGACCCATAAATTTCACAAATTTTTTCGGCCGCCTTCGTTGCATTTTTACCTCTCAGGTAGTACAAACGTAAAATATGACGAATTTCTTGATTGGTGGACTCGCTAATATTTGAGACGAAAACGTACGATCACAACAATGTCAAAGAAACACTTGTAGCACAGATTTTCGCCTTTAAATCGCCGTATAGTATGACTCGATACGATAAGTACAACACAAGATATGTTTAAGTGTCGCCATCTACTGACAAAATACGACATTTCTTTTCCCCAACCCAATATAAAATATCCAAGTCGCAAATCCTTTGATTTTAAGCAGTTACTGATCTAGCATATGCCTAAAAGTTTTTAAAGCAACGTCGAATCGAAGAATTTATAATAGCACAAACTTGATTAGGGATGCTGTATCATGATTCCTGCACCTTTTCCCAGAATTTATTCTTACTTTTATACTTATGAGTTTCCACGGACTTTCTCAAAGAACCTTACACACGTTCTATCAGGTTAAGGGCTATAAAGTGCCGAGGCTATTTCATAATTGTAACTTCAACAGACTGCAGCCATCAGACTGCAGCTATCACCATTTCGCTAGCGCTTTTATGCTGGATAAAGTCTCGCTTTTTTTGGTATTACCACCACGATATAAAGGTCCATGTCCATTCTCAGTTTATATAGATCTTCTCCACCATTCATTCTTTCTTCTCACCGAGCAGAGAATGCTAGCATCAGCAGCTGAAAAGCAACTGCTGATTCGCCTCTAAGCTTGCCTGTCTTACTTTAATGGTGTACTTTTGATAGAACGCTTTACCTTCAGGTTGCCGAACATAGTCTTTCTCGTCTAATCCAAATTAATTTATTTCGATTTCGTGGAACCAAAGCATGTTGTCCCAAATGCGCATTGAATGTGTTTATGGATGAATTTAAACTTTAGCTTTAGACCCTTTTTGCCCAAAAAGGATACATTCTTTATAACTCTAATCTCTCTCTAATCTAATCCCATTTCTAGAAATCACATCATATTTTAAATGGGCTTCTTTCGGATACACGCCCTAGGAAGATGTTAAACCTTGTGAACCTTTTCCGCCTTTTTCTCCTTACAACTTTGTTTCTAGATCATTCTGTGATATCTACTATTTGCTTTTCATTTCTTTTCGCAACTCCATCACAAGTTCCCCTTTAAAAGGAAAACAATATTTTCCGCGTTCCCCATTCACTGTCTGTCTGAGTGTCTATCACTCGCAATTTTCTCCAAAACCACCAATACAAACGAAATTTGGTGCACATGTGGGAACTGTGAAATCTGACGCAGTAATTGACATGGGCGCTCACCATACATGCAAAGGGGGAATGTGATTTTTTTCAACCGAATTTAGTCAGTATCAAATGAAAGGTCTCGATTATTACTTTTCGAGACTGTGTGGTCAAAGGGTAGTATAGGTCCCAGGGCGAAACGTGGATTGATACTCACGATGGAGCATAAAACCTGGGAAATGCCTGCTGAACCAACACCAACAGCTCTACTACCAAACCCAATCTCCACCTCCACGTGGTGACCGCTGGGAGCTCTTTCTTAACGAAAAGCTGCAGACGAAGAAGGATGAAGGCGAGTCTCCCGCGCCTAAAAACGGGACAAATTGTATCAACTGGTCCTCCTGGTTGGGGGTTGGGTAGGGCTGACAACCCTACACGGAAAACAACTTGTTACGAAGCCACAACATGAGCCTAGGACAGGGCTGACTTTAATACGACGGACCCGGCAACGACAACGGGTCAACGATTTGCGCATTTTCTCATGGAACGTGCGCTCCCTGTACAGAGATGAAGCTGATGAGCAGCTAGCCGATACCCTGTCCCAATATTGCGCGGATATAACAGCGTTACAAGAGAGCCACTACACCATATATTATAGCACTCATCCAGTAAACCATGTGCTCGGAGTAGGTTGCTTAGTCAGCCAAAAAATGAAACCTGCTGTTATCGGCTTTGAAAACATAAGCGAACGGCTGTGTACTCTGCGCTTGCGAGGCAAGTTTAGAAATATAAGCCTCATAAACGTTCACGCCCCTACAGAGGAGACTGCAGAGTCGGAGAAGGATACCTTCTACGAGGCAGCAGAAGGAACCCCCGAAGCCTGTCCCAGATATGATATCAAAATCATACTTGGGGATTTTAACAGCCAAGTAGGGAAGGAGCCCGTATTCAGGCGATACGTTGGCTCCCATAGCTTACACGAAAAAACAAATGATAACGGACTACGGATTATTCAATTAGCAGGGTCACACGAAATGGTTGTTGGAAGTACCTGGTTTGCGCGGAAAGCGGTCCACAAACATACGTGGGCCTCTCCAGACGGGACCACTTTCAACCAAATTGACCACGTGTTGATCGAACGCCGCCACCTCTCAGCCTTGATGAATGTCAGAACATATAGGGGGGCCAATATAGACTCGGATCACTATCTCGTTGGCATGGTGCTCCGAGCTCGAACAACAACACCACCCAGAATCCCCTCTGACAATCAGATCAGACTTAACACTGAAGCATCCACAACACAGCCCTCCACGACACCTATAAGAAGGAAATGGATGCCACAATAACCGCGGTCAGGAGAGATCCTGCAGATGAAGCATCAAAAAATCATCTTCACAACCACCTGAAGAACGTTATCATGGATACGGCCACAAGCATACTTGGCCCCAGCCGCAAAAGGCGTCGGAACGGTTGGTTTGACGATGAATGTAAGTTTGCAACGGAACGGAAGAATGCTGCATACCGAGTGATGGTGCTTTCTCAAAGAACGCGGGCACGCGCGGAGACTTATCACGAACTCCGTCGAGCGAAGAAGCAATTCCACAGACGGAAAAAGTGCAGGGAGCAACCGCACCAGGTGCGGAAGTTTTACCAACAAGTCAGGAGGATGAAGCCTTATACAACCCGCTGCTCATCCTGCCGAGACAAAGAGGGAAATCGGATGTCCGAAAGAATGGGCATATTGGAGCGATGGATTGAGTACTTTAATGAGCTACTGAATAACCAGAACATCGGCGAGTTGGAGGTCCCGCCAAATGAAGACGACGGACAAATACTGCCACCGCCAAGTATAGAGGAAACAGTCCCTGGAATTCATCGGTTCGTTGGTAGGAGCCGATGAAATTACAGCCGAATTGATTAAATATGCAGGCGACCAACTACACCAAGTGGTCCATCAACTTCTGTTCAAGGTGTGGGACAGCGAATCAATGCCTGACGGCTGGCAAAGAGGCATTATCTGTCTCATACATAAAAGGGAGATGTCACACAATGCAGCAATTATAGAGGTATCACGTTGCTGAGTACCATCTATAAGATATTCTCCGGTATCTTGCTAGACCGGATAGCCCCCTACGACCAGAACATCATTCGCCCATACCAAAGAGGCTTCACTCCAGGTAAATCAGCAATCAGATCAGATTTTCTCTCTGCGGCAAGCGATGCAAAAACTGTAGGAATATGGACAACAGTCTCTTCATCGACTTTAAAGCCGCCTGTGATAGCATAGCCAGGGTAAAACTTTACACGGCCATGAGAGAATTCGGTATCCCAACGAAACTTATAAGACTGACTAGGCTGACCCTGACCAATGTGCGAGGCCAGATAAAAGCCGCAGGATCACTCTCAAGACCATTCGACATCAACAACCGTCTACGACAAAGGGATGCTCTATCATGCGTCCTCTTTAACCGGGCCCCCGAGAAAGTAATCCATGATGCTGAGATAAATGCAACAGGTACGATCCTCTTTAAGTCCACCCAACTACTGGCCTATGCTGACGATATCGACATCATGGGAAGAACCACCCGAGACGTACAAACTGCCTTCATCCAGATCGAGCAGGCGGCGCGAGATCTTGGGCTACACATCAATGAAGGCAAGACAAAATATATGGTGGCAACGTGAGCACCGAAAACCAACCAATCAACAACATCGAACCGCACTAGTCAAACGAGAAGAATAAAGATAGGAGAATACAAATTTAAGATCGTTGATAATTTCTCCTATCTAGGGTCGAAAATCACAACCGATGATGAAGTCCGCGCACGGTTGTTGTCAGCTAACAGAGCCTATTTCAGCTTACGAAAACTGTTCCGCTCGAAACGTCCCACCATAGAGTCAAAGCTCTTACTGTACAAGACTATGATCTTGCTAGTCCTCATGTACTCCTTGGAGACTTGGGTTCTTAGCAAGAATAATTGCGAACTCTTGGCCGCGTTCGAGAGAAGAATCCTCCGAAGAATTTGTGGCCCTTTACATGAGGATGGACGATTCCGTAGCCTACATAACGACGAAATCTATGAGCGATACCATAATCTTCCGGTTGTGAATAAAATCCGGCTCAATAGGTTACGGTGGGCGGGTCACTTAATCCGTATGGATGAGGATGATTCCACCCGGAAAGTCTATAAGGGCAATATCTATGGTAGACAAAAGAAGACGAGGCAGACCCTGCCTTAGATGGAGCAATGGCGTAGGTCAGGACGCCAGAGAGCTTTTAGGGATGTCGAATTGGTGGACCTCGGCGCAAAACCGGGATGTCTATTATTAAGGCAGGCCTAGACCGGATACCGGTTATTGCGCCGTTGATGATGATGCTGATTTGAGTGGCCGTTTGTCCCATTAGTATCTAGCACGTAATATATATGAATATATTATGTCAGAGTTTCCACTTTTGTGCTACTGTCATTCCGAGTCTTAGAATTTGCACTGAAGCGACAACTTTGACCTATAGTAATACCGTGACTTCCTCCAAACTTGGTAGGATCAAGCTCTATTTTATAGCCTACAGTTTTCTTGCTCTAGGATTCATGACTCCAGGATGAACTTAATTAGGGTTTTGCAGTCAATTATCAAAAAATATAGTAAGATGCTATTATTAACTTCATTTGAACAGATTATATGGAGGGTATTTCAGAGCGTAGGCATCGTATAGCGCAGCTTTGTGAGTTTCTTCAAGTTTGTCGGTTGGATGCGTTCTGAGAATGCGTCTGTGAAATAAATGACTAATTTCCAGCCCCAGCCCTCCTTCATTGCGCATTAGATATCAAAATTGAGACTATTTGATACCCCATATGACAATATTTGGTGAAAAAAACTTGTACACCCCTCTTGTGCATGTATTGAAACTCTCCTGCCCCCTCTTAAATTTCACGTAGTATGGTGTAATCTATGCGTGAGCGTTCACAGTTCCCACCTTTTCACCAAATTGTTTGTTAATTAGTAAAACAGTTTTCGAGACAAATGCGTGTGACAGACAGACAGACAAACCTTTAAAAAGAACAAGTCAGAAAATCGAAAACTAGACTCTCCAGGTATTCAAGGTTTTATGTTTTCTCAAATAGGGTATTTTGTGTTTGTGATCATTTCTTTTATAAGTAGGTTGTGCTTCTTACCAGCTGAAGAAATGTGGCTTTCAGAAAGACGTTTGTGTGGTTAGAGCACTAGGCTAACCTACGCTTCAAGTCGGATTTCAGTCGAATCAGCTATGAATGACTAACTGAGTCAAATCAGGGTAATAATCACGGACGCGCGCAATACTAACCACATTGCCTTCTACAGGACACTATATTCCTTTAGTATACCGTTATGTTCTTGAATAAAGTCGTCTAACGCATTTTAATGCCTTGATCCAATTAAGTTGTCCCGCCAACGTATGTATACTTCACTTCGAAGTTAACCAAAAAATGCTGTTGTCGACTTTGAAAACTAGTTAAGAAATGTAGGCCCCATTAACGCTCATGCCCCGAAAAAGGAGACAGAAAAAAAGGATACCTTCTACGAGGCAGTAGAAAGAACTCTCGAAGTCTGTCCCAGGTATAATATCAAAATCATACTTGGAGATTTTAAAAACCATATATAAACGGGGCCCAAATTCAGGCGGTACGTTGGCTCCCGTAGCTAATACAAAAACAACAATGGCAACGGACTGGGGACTATTCAATCAGTATCGTGCGAAATGGATGTTAGAAGTACCTGATTTGCACGAAAAGCGGTCCACGAACATACGTGGGCCTCTCCGGCGGGACTACTTTTAACCAAAATGACCACGTGCTGACTGAACCCCGCCAGCTTGATGTATGCCAGAACATATAGAAGGACCAATATAGGTTTCCATCAATATCTCGTTGGTAGGGTGCTCTGAGCTCAAATAACAATACCAGCCAAAGCCATCCACAACACAGCCCTCCGTAACAACTTTAAGGGGAAAATGGATCCCGCAATAACCGCAGTTAACAGAGGTCTTGGAAAAAAAGTGTCAACAAATGATCTTCACTACCACCTGAAGAACATTATCGTTGATACTGCAATAAACATACTTGGCGGTAGTCGGAACGACTGGTTCGACGATGAATGTTAGCCGGGAAATGAACGGAAGAATGTTGTACATCGGACACACCCTCAAAGAACGCGGTAAGACGCAGAGACCTATTACGGATTTCAATGTCTGTGAATTCGAGAAGTACATGAAGCAACCACACCAAGCGCCGAAGTTTTACCAACAAGTCAGTAGGATGAAGCCTTATTCAACTCGATGCTCATCCTGCCGAGACAAAGAGGCAAATCAGATTTTCGTTTATATAGCCATATTGGAGAGATGGGTTGAATACTATCGACGAGTTGGAGATCCGGCCAACTGAAGACGACGGACAAATGCTGCCACCACCAAGCATGCATGAAACACAGTCCGTGCAATCCGTCGGTTCAAAAATCATAAGTCGTCAAAAGCCGATGCAATTACAGGCGAACTGGTTATATATAGAGGCGTTTAACTACACCTAGCGGTTCATTAACTGATGATGAAGGTGTGGATTGAAAACGAGGTATTATCTATCCCAGACGTGAAAACTGAGATACCATGTTACTGAGTACTACCTTCTCCGCTATTTTTCGAGACCGGATAGCCCCATATGCTCAAATCGTCATCTGTCCATACCAAAGAAGCTTCACTTAAGGCAAATCAGCAACAGATCAGATTTTCTCTGTGCGATCTTTTCATCGGCTTCAGAGCTACCTTTGATATGGCCATGAGAAAGTTCGGTATTTCGACGACATTGATACGACTGATTAGGCTGACCCTGACCAATATGCGAGGCTAGATAAAAGCAGCAGCATCGCTCTCGGAACCATTGAACATTAACAACGGTACAAGGCAAGGATTGCCTATCAGATACATTCTCCAACCTAGTCCTGGAAAAAGCTACCAATATCTTCAAATCACCTAACTACTGACCTATTCCGACATTATGCGAAGAACAAAACGAGATGTACAATCTAGCTTCATCCAGATCGAGGAGATGATAATCGGCGCGAGATCCTGGGCTACCCATTAACGAGGGCACACGGTGACATCGCCAGCATCAAAGAATAAACAAGTCGGAATACCGGAAGCTCGTGCTTCGGGTATAAAGGTTTTGTGTTCATCTTATCTAAGCAATTTCAACGCACATTTTTCTACCCATATACAGCTACAAAACTACGAGACATACGTACATATTACAGCCGTAGATGTTACGCTCACCCTAAACAAACAAACTGCCTATTTTCGAATACTGTACACATATAGGCACGTATATAAATTGATCGTACCCATATTTCCGATTTACACCTTATATCTATCTGAATTAGGCTCTACCCACAAAATTCATTAGCACGCATATACTATATACCTACATACACGCATGTCTGGCTGACAAATAACTAAAAAACTAAAACAAAATAATTCTCTGCGACCCAATTCATAAGAACTCATTTCGTTGTGGTATTGACGAATTGATATGTGATGATGACGTCATGCAGGTTGTAGAGTGCACGAAATTCACAAAAAATTGGAAAGTTTCACCCCCTATAACTTCGTTAATACTAGTTGGATTTTCTTCAAACTTGACCAAATTGTGCATTATATTCTTCATTATACCCATGCCAAATTTTGTACTTCTGGGATGAGCATAAGGGGGGTGCCGGGTAAATTTCTAATATGTGGAAATATACTATTATTAACTTTATTTGTGCAGATATCGGAACCGGATATATTTTGAGGCCTAGATTTCATAGAGATGCACTATTGAGATTTTTTTCTGATTTTTCGGTTGGATAGGTTCTGAGAACGAGACCTGTTACACTTTTTGGGGGTCATATTTTGAGCCCTCACTCTCCTATGTTTCACCCAATATCAAATATTGAACCAGTTTCGAAAAGTACTAATTGAGACCTTTCATTTGATACCCCACATGGCCACATTTTATGAAAAAAAATTTTTCACCTTCCTTTCACATGTATGGGGAGCCCCCCCTTAAACTTAACACAAAATGGGGCCAGTCACTGCATGTAAAGGGAACGGCAGATCACATACTCCTACCAATTTTCGTGACAATCGGTTCAGCCGTTTCCGAATAAATCGGCTGTGACAGACAGACAGACAGACAGACAGACGGACAGACAGACAGACAGACAGACGGACAGACAGACATCGAATCGATTCTAATAAGGTTTTGTTTCACACAAAACCTTAAAAAACGACAACATCAAATAGCACTGGCTGAATGAGAAGGATAATTATATGGGACTATAATTTTGAGAACGTTGATTATTCTATCTACCTATCGGAGGCTTGGGTTCAATTGCAAACTCTTCGCTTACATGAGGACCAGGACGCTGGTCAACTTTTGTGAATATTGGATTGGTGGACCTCCGCACAAAACCGAGATGTCTGGAGTACCTTACTAAGGTAGGTCTAGCCAGGGTACCGGTTGTTGCGCTGTTGATAGTGATGACGATGATAACGCTTGGTGTCCGAAATGTCTTGAATTCCGTAAGATAGACTAATATCCTAGGCATATTAGAAAACTCACATCACGAGCCGAACTATTGCTTGGGGATATTTAGGGATTATCTGAATGAGAGATCGAGATCACACTGGGAGTAGCGCAGGAATCCATCCTAGGGTCGGACCGCTGCCACGCTTCCTACGATAGTATGTTAAGACTCCAATGCCAATAGAGTCGCTCCTGGTGCGTTATGCAGCCGACGTTGCAGCATTTATTTCTATACGCACTATTGAACAGGCCCAAAGCAGACTTGGCATATTAATGCAACGCGCAAGTAGATGAATGACTGCACAGTGTTTCAGCCTTGCGCTGACAAAAACTGAAGTACTCATCTTGAACAGAAAGCAAATCCCAACCCTACGACCGATATCGATCGACTGGTCGATCATATAGGCAAAACCATCGGTTAAATAATTCTGCTCTGCGACGTGGAGTTATTGGCTGAGAGGTGCATTGACGGAGAGTTTTGCGAGTGGCGTCTGCTTATCGCGCTGTATCAAACCAGTCGTAATGGTGATGGCAGAAGTGATCCCGTTGCCTTTCTTGCTAAGGAACGCAAAACCAGCCACAGCCACAAGGACGAAGATTTAAGAGAGGTTGTTGTCCGTGAACGTAGTAGATGAGAGTGGTACTCAACGTCTGATCTTACTATTCGGTTGCTCCGGTGAGAACAGGGTGTCGTGTCTTGAGGAGTAGCGGCACTATTCTAAGGTTGTGCCTGGAAATTGACTTTCGCAATTAGTAAAAATGCAGCTTTTCTTGTTGAACTTGGCTACGCTGTACAACTTCCGAACTTGTACCTTTTTAGGGATTCACAGGGTTACCAGTAAGACCCCGATTAAAAAAGCACAGATTGGGGTTACAGATTGGCTTACAGAAGGGTATATTGTGCATCAGCGTATTCTGCAGTCCTCTGCTTGGTTTTCCAGGAAACCAATCTGTGTGCAGTGCACTTATTTCAAAACGATGACATCAGTCTTATATTGGGACATGATGTCGATTGGCTGTTTTATAGTTTCTATTCTGTGTAGGGATCACACTGCCAGGATGCACAATCATTTGCCGCTTTTCTTTCCTGGATCTGTCACTGTATACTCAACCCAGTCCAAGGCTGCTTCTGTGGCCTTGTGACAGTTGGCCACACCAAACTCCAAGCACTAACGGGATCAGTTGGAACAGTTTGTCTTTTCTCGAATTTTGCGTTGCATCGTGAGTACGAATCCACGCTTTCGTCATGTCACCTATAGTACTATTTGACTTTTTGACCGCTTTCAACTTTCATGGATCTGGGAAATGCAGGTACACCAATTCAGCGAACAAAGATGCTACCCGTTGGAAGCAGGGAATAGGGTAACAAAAAGGGGTAGTTGGTTTCAACGTAGTAATTGGATTGGTGCATCCTTATATAGGAAACAATCATATAATGGAGCTTGTTCAGCAACAAATTGTTTGGTGGTATAATTGAAAATGCGATGATATCATATCTCGACAAGTGCTCATCAGAAGCATCCAGTCAAATTACATTCTTCATTCTTTCCAATCGGAATGGCTCCAATGTTACAGACACCGCTTTAAAGATAATGCAAATGACTGAAATAGGTGCACTTGGTAACGCACTTGCGGATTACTGTCAACTGCTTCGTACAAATGAGTGAGGTTGGCGATGTGTATTAAATAATTTGCCGCCGCAGTAAGCTGATCTGGACCAAATCGGGGCTCGGTGAAGCTGTTCCTGCAGCCAAGCATAACAAGTTTCTTAACTGTCGCTACGGCATGGGTGCTAACCTTGAATGCCAATGGCAAACCGCTGTTTTCATTTTCATTCCATTTTCTCCATACCGTTTGATTGTTGCAAGACAATTCACCTAATTACTTGGACATGTCTCAATGGAGATAATACTGCGGTAGCAGTTACCTGAATGCGATTGTTGCATTGTTGCATATGAAATAGAGCAAACAAGTTCGCTAGGTGTTGGGCCCCGGGTTACTTAGGTGGCCCAGGCAGCCCGGATTGTTGCTTAGAAAAGGCAAGTGAGCGTGCAGCCGTTCCACTTGATCTGTGTTGGGATATTTCATCAGAATTGAAAATTACATCACACTTAGATAAACAGATAAAAACATGCCTTGCGTCCGGCCCAACCTACCGAGAATGGCTCCTAATAAAAAAATGGTCTCCGTTTTACTTTAACAATAATTTTATTCTCTCTTCTTTTTTCGTTTCGATTTGTTGTAATTTAACACAAACACACAAGCCTTATGGTTTAGCTTACGCTTACGCTCACAGTGGAATAGAGTTAACAACGTTTCCGTTACGCTCTATAGTTTACACAAAAATAAAATATTATACAAAATGCTACATATATATAATTTATCGTGATGACCAGCTCAGTCGTTTGTATAGAGAATTAGGACACACCCAACGAAGGAATTTGAAAGAAGTGAAGCAGCGGAAGAAACCACCTTCACCTCTGCGGGCACAGCATGCGTACTCAAAGAGTTAATTGTCCCGCTAAAAGGAAGCGAATTTCGATTCAGGTGTGGGTGGGTCTTCCAGGGGAGAAAACCGTAATTGTTCGTTGGGAGCTAGATTTGATGGTCAATGAAATAGAGGAAGAGGAGAAAATGGCTTTGATACGGAAGGAAGTCAAAGTTTACAGACTACTAGGAAGTGGGGAAATGAACAGTCGTGAACTATCATAATTTACTTAACCTTGTTGAAGCTGTAACTGAAGCCATCGGGGGTGCGGTTGAGGGAAAGTTTGCCAGGTGGCTGGAATCGGTGTGGTGGCTCAGTGGTGTAGTGATTTTGTGGGGGTTGGTATGGCTGTTGGTATTGTTGTTGGTACTGGGGTTGTGGGGTTGGGTTGAAAGCTGGTCGGGGTGGGTTGTAAGCTGGTTGGGGTGGGTTGTAGGCAGGCTGGGGAGCTGGTTGATAGTTGCTTTGTTGATTTCCGGTGAAGCCTGGGTCATTGTAGCGGGGATCATATTGTCCTTCACTATCGTAGTTGTTTCCACTGTTGTATTGTTGAGCTGGCTGTGGTGGTTGGTATTGGGGCAAGGGTTGGTATTGCGGCTGAGGTGGTGTATTTGGTGGAGCGGGTGGTGCTTGGGGCAAGTGATCTCCGGAAGCTTGGAATCTGAAATAGAAAAATTATATTTTGGATCCATTTCCGGCATGTCTAGAAAGCGTCAATGTACCCATTCTTTCCAGCAGTGTAGGAGATAGTACGACGTTGTCCTGTTGGGTCAACATAACTGTAAGATCCATGTCTGGTACCATCGGCATCAGTCTCTTCTTTGAAGTTTATTCCATCTTCCTGGCTGTAGGCGGCACCAAATTTTCCGTCTCCGGACAGATACCTTTGCTCGCTTAAAATAGCGGCGGTTCGTGGGTCAGAGTTGTAGTGTCCTTGTCCCAAAACGACACCGGCAATGGCCGCAATTACCATCTGTAATATTCCAATGAGGAAAATATATCAAATTGCTTCAATCCATTTCTCCGGTGAATGCAAATCAACGCAAACAACTCGTAGGCGTGGTACTTACGAAACGGAACATGATTTATGATGGAATCCGGCAGTGTAAATTGCTTTGAATAATTGCACTATCGTATAAAGCCTATACAGCCCACTAGCGTATATCGACAGAAATCGAGAGTAATATTTATCGTTCCCGCAAGTCTCCGTAGTGTGACTACTTGTTGGAACCAGGAACTAAGTTGCACTGTATTTCTTACAAATGCGACGTTTCACTTTTATATGAGCAGCGGAAACCTTGAGGTGCGCGACCTAATCAGGTGTGGTAGGATTTCATTCTCATTCTTCGACAACTCGAACCCCGGCGGAATGGGAAAGAAATGTTGCTTCGATAATGTTACATTACCACCAAGCGACCATTCAAGAGCGCGTGAGAAGGGAGAACTTGTACGTACTTTCGATTATTACTTCGTTTATTTACTTCTTTTGCTTAAGAAATTTATTTACTGATAATGGAAACGTGTGTGTGTTTTTTGGCAGCAAGAATTTATCGCTCTGCAGACAGTAGTATTGGACCCAATTCAAATCATGGAGCTGGTTATAAAAAAGATATTGTATCTATCTAATATCAACTGGTAATGTCAAGTATTATAAATGTTGTGTACGAGTATGTTGGGCACGGAAGCGTGTTTCGGTCGAATTGGAGTCCGCGTTCGTTGTTTCCAAGAGGCAGATACAATTACTTAGACCATATAATCCGGATCAAGACCAGGTTATTTTTTAATATCTTCAACGGAATGATAGGGATAAGCGGCTCAGATTCATGATGTCATTGAGTTGTACTGGAGTTGATTCTGGCCAACCCCAATTTTAAGCCGGCGTTGTGAAGTTCGTGGCAAACATTAATCCATACATGCTTACTTTGTACGTACTTTGGGCCTGGAATAAGCGGTTCTTTGAGGCAATTGGAATGCTCTGAGTGGCCTTGAAGATAATGAGACATGGTGGCAGAATACCCTGTCAGCCATGAGAAAGTTTTATTGATGGAAGTGCGAAGTGAAGATTGTAACGGGCGCTACAATTGTATGAATTTGTGCCTTTTTATATTGAATATTGCTTCCTTTTCCGGGAACTTCAGATGCTTTGGTTAATCAAACTATTAAAGACCTTTCCGAACTTTTGATTGAACTTTGGCAAATTAACCCAACTCAAAAATGTTTTTTTTTTCGTAAATTTATAAAAAAGTTGCCAACTGAATTCGCGTTGGTTGTACACATTGAGTGCAAGTTTAATAGATCGGTTTAGCCCATTAGATACCTGAAATTATAGTGCGTAAGACTATCTGCAATATCTCAATATTTTATTTGCACATTGAATTAGTTTTCAATGTTAACATAACACTTGTAGCTTTTGTTACCGAAAATTATGTCACATGCTGTAGAGCATTAGCGCTGGGAGGCAAATTACCATATGCAGGTACATTTAACTTACAAATATAATTCACTTGGGAGTTATTCGATATCAAAATTAAAATTTACAAACAGTCGTAGTCCAAAGTGAAGAGAAACACGCAGTAACAAAATTGTCTTTTATTATTACGGTATAAATTTATAAATGTTATACTCCAACTCTGCTATTGTAATTAGATTACATGCTAGTCCTAAGTCCAGGTAAATGAAGTAATACAGAGATAAAGTGTAATATCAGTGGTGTCCTCTCCTCGAACTTTCTTGCTGTGGAGCAGCCTGTAGACGGAAGCAAAGGATTTTAACCCTACAGGTGGTACGGAGTTACAAACCGATCCAGACGCGGTTGAGACAGGGATTTTGGAAGATTCACCAGATTCACGTTCCTAGGCCTGCCTTAGTAAGGAATTCCAGACACCCCGGTTTCGCGCCGAGGTCCATCAATTCGATATCCGTAAAAGCTGTCTGGCATCCTGACCTACGTCATCGTTCCATCTCAGGCAGGGCCTACCTCGCTTTCTTTTTCTACCATACATATTGCCCTTATAAACAGTTATTATAAGATGAAATAGGCTCGGTTGTGAGCCTGTTATCGGTTATGATTTTCAATCCTACAATGAGAAAATGTTAAAGGTCTCAAAGTTGTAGTCTCCTATCTTTATTGTTGTCGTTTGACCAGTGTGATTCGATGTTGTTTGTTCTTTGGTTTTTGGCGCTGACGTTGCCACCATGTACTTCGTCTTGCCCTCATTAATGTGCAGGCCGAGATCTCGCGCCGCCTGCTCGATCTGCATGAAGGTAAACTGTACATCTCGGGTTGTTCATTCCATAATGTCAATATCGTCACCGTAGGCCAGTAGTTGGGTAGACTTGAAGAGGATGGTGACGTTCGCATTCACATCTGCATCGCGGATCACTTTCCCCAGGGCCAGGTTAAAGAGGACGCATGATAACACATTCTCTTGTCTTAATTCGTTGTTGATGTTGAAAGGTCCCGAGAATGAGGGTCAGTAGTTGAAAAGATAGTGCAACTGATGACCATATTTCAACAGTTTTTCCATCGCTTGCCGCAGAGAAACAATCTGATCTGTTGCTGATTTGCCTGGAGTGAAGCCTCTTTAGTATAGGCCAATGATGTTCTGGGTGTAGGGGCCGATCCAGCCTAACGAGATAGCGGAGAATATCTTATAGATGGTACTCAGCAACATGATATCTCGATAATTGCTGCACTGCATGATATCCTCCTTTTGATGTATGGCACAAATAATGCAATGATTCGCTGTCCCACACCTTGAGCATCAATTAATGAATCGCTAGTTAGTTGCCTCCATATTTAACCAATTCGGCTGTAATTCCATCGGCTCCTGGTGACTTATGAAGATAAGTTGATGAATTGCACGGACTGTTTCTTCCATGCTTGGTGGTGGTAGCATTTGTCCATCCTGTTTAGTTGGCGGGATCTCCAACTCGCCGATATTTTGGTTGTTGAGCAGTTCATAAAAAACTCAACCCGTCACTCCAATATGCCCATTCTGTCAGAAATCAGATTTCCCCTTTTGTCTCGACAAGATGAGCATTGAGGTGTCCAAGGCTTCATCCTGCTGACTTGCTGATAAAACTTGCTTCCTGTACTTTTGAAGATCATAGAACTATTGGTTCTCCCAGGCTGCCTTTTCCATGCGTGAAGTCGTTTCGCAACTCGACGGAATTCATGATAAGTCTCTGCGTGTGCCAACGTTCTTTGAGAATGCAACTTTACTCGGTATGCAGCATTCTTCTATTCCATTGCCAGCTTACATTCATCGTCGAACGAGCAGTTCTGACTTTTGTTGCGGTTAGGGCGAAGTATGTTTGTGGCCATATCAATGATAGCACCCTTCAGGTGGTTGTGGAGATCATTTGTTGATGCTTCAACTCGCTGTGGTGGCGGCGGTCATTGTAGGAAGACTTACGCGTTGACTCGGGCTAAAAATCTTTTGAACAGTTTGCTGAGCCATCACAATCTCCCATCTTTGGATTTCATCCCGCGGTGGTGACGGTGATATTAGGAGAAATCATGGAAGCCCGCCCTGGTGACAGTGAAAAGCCATGAGCACCAGCAACGGTGCTGAAATTTCCACATTGTGGACCCGCTGGATGGAGTTTCTCTGGTGGGAAGTGATTCCGTTATATGGGTGTAAACGTGTGTTTTCTAAGTTCAAATTCTGCCTTAAGTTAAAACTTTCGAACATATCTTCATAACAGTGTGATTGTGCTCATATATATATATATGTATGTACAATGCATACGTCGACTGCTTTGCAAACTAGAATTTAGTGAATTCAGTTCGAATACTATGTTAAGATTTACCGCCATGAGACATTGTGCAATAACTATTCTCGTGCCTAGAAGAAAGTATTCTTGAGTTTGTTGCCCTTCTAAACGATTGTTCTAAGCCTAAGCTGTCATTCCATAATAAATTAAAGCACAATACGTTGAAGTATACTACCCGTTCATCTTCTGGTCAATAAATACCAATCAATTCACTCTGGTCACTTTGAAGCGCCAAGTTAACTGATTCGCGAGATCATGTTTGACGATTGCACCTACGCCGCTGGATTAAACTTCGTATTGGCGTACCTATAGACATACTGCTTTCTATTAAAATCAAACAGATTGTATTGACTTTTGCCAACTCACCCAATTGAATATCGCGATTTTACGGGAATTTTGACCTATTTCACGCAGTGACGGTAGTTTACGATAGGTAACGTTACCTGTTCAACTTTTCGGTCATTTTGTCATTCACGTTCAAGTGATATGCTTTTCCAAATATTGACTTCGTTTCGTTTTTTTTTGAAAAGTACTAAAAAGCCTAACTAGAAATGTGCTAAAAAAATGAGTAAAAGTACAGAGGCACTGATAAACTTCAAAAGGCACAAAATCTGGTATCTTTGGTAATAAAAAGTCAACCTTGGCGTTGCGTGGGGAAAAAATTTTTTAAGCTGAAGTAGACTCCGTTGGCTGCAACAACGGTAAGCGGATTTCATCATCGTTACTCTTATCGGCTGTGACCGACCCTAGATAGAAGAAATTATCAACAGCCTCAAGTGGTCCGGTCCCTCATCAAGTTGGTACGGACTCAGGACTCCCAGCATCCTCAACAAAATATTCACGTCGGCCTGGGTTAGGTGTGAACTTATGACGGATTTCACTTCAATATAATTCTTACTCATTACGTGTTTGCGATTATGTATAAATGGAGTGATTACCATCTATCGTTACTTTCAGTCACGCCGCTCCCAGGGCAGAGGTGAGGCAGCGTTTGATGAGTTGCCTCTGCCCGGGACGAAACCGTCAGCCAACTTTTGTTTTCCTCAAAGTCGTACTCTCACATCATTATTGTTCGTATTTGACCAGTGACATTTGATCCTGTTGCTCTTTTGGTTTTTGGATGAAGGTCAGCATAGGCCAGTATTTCGATCAACTTGAAGGAGCTAGTGCCTTTCTCACTTACATCAGGATCGTAGATGACTTGGTCCAGGTCCAGGTTAAAAGCGATACACGATAGGGCGTGGGCATAGGTTTGTCTCCGAGTGAAGCTGAGTGTTCTTGAGATTGATCCTGCTGGTTCTATTTGTACTCTAAAATTAGTCACGGTAAACCTTCACAGTCTTATCAATAAGGTCAGGGTGACAAATTCTCTCATAACTGTGTACAATTTTACCTGAGGTATGCTATTATAGGTGAACGTCTTTTTTTTTATCATAGGTGGTTTCGAAATGGATAAAAAGATGGTGACACTGATGGTCATGTTTCAACAGTTTTTTCATCATTTGACGCACAGAGAAAATCTGACCTCCTGCTAATTTGCCTGGAGGCAAGCCTCTTTGGTATGGACTGATGATGTTCTGAGTGTATGAGACTATCCGGCTAAAAAAAGCGAAGAATATATCTTATAGACGGTGCTAAGCAACATGATACCTCTAAAATTGATACGCTAACTGATATCCCCGGACCGCTTGGTTTAGTTAGTCGCTCCCATACTTAAGCAGTTCAGTTATAATTCCATTGCTACTTATGAGTCCTAAGCCGACGAATTCAGGGACTCTTTTCGCGATCATATATTCGGAATTCCGATTTCCCTTTTTATCTCGACACTGTACTTTTTAAGTTCACAACCCAGTTGAATCTCTCAGGCTTCCTTTTTCTGTTAGTGACGTCGCTTCTTCACTCGACGAAGTTCGTGATAGGTCTCTGCGGGTGCAAACATTCTCTGAGGTTACTGCATTGCCCGGTATGTAGCATTCTTTCGTTCCATTGCGAGCTTACATTCATCTTCGAGCAAATTGTTCCGAGTTTTTTGCGACTAGGGTTCAGGTTCTTCAGATGGTTGTGAAGACCATTTGTCGATACTTTATTTTCAGAACCTCTGTTATCTACAGTTGTTGCGCCATACATTTCTCTCTTATAGGTTATACAAAGGGCTTTTTTGTGGATGGTTTCAGTGTTTACTCTCACTTAATATTTAGAGGGGATTCGAGGTGGTGTTATTATTCGAGCCCGGAACATCATGCCAACGAAATAGGGATCCGAGTCTTTATTAATTCCTTCATATGTTCTGAAATCCGTCAAGGCTGAGAGGTAGCGGTTTCCGCGCAAACCAAGTATTTCCAACAACCATTTCGTATGACACCGCTTATTGAATAATCCGCAGTCGGATATCATTTGTGCTTTTTAAGGTTTGTGTTTAAAATCGGTTTACTATCTGTCTGTCTGTCACACGCAGTCTCGGAGACGGTTGTAGTGATTGGGGGTGTAAATTTTTTTTCATCAAATATAGTCGTGTGGGGCATCAAATTAAAAGTCTCGGGTAGTAATTTTCGAAGCTGGGCTTAGTTTGGCATTTGTTGGAAAGGGGGAGTATGGAGGTTGAAAGTGATCATTCTTTCTCTCGTAACGCCGTTGCATCTGCCTTATATTGGGATAGGGTGCTCCTTTTCCGTACAAGCAGTGCACATTTCATGAGAAAATGTGCAAATCATTTGTTGTGGAGGTTAAGATAGAGTTTGGTAGAACAACTGTTGAGGGAGCTATGTTACCTTTGATCATCAAAAACTATAGGACACAGAATACTATGTTTTTGTTACTACAAAGCTGTTTATCAACTACATGGAAGTGGTGACTGACATGTCAGAAATCAGCAAGCAAAGAAATCAGCATATCATTAGCGTGAGTGATGCCAAATATTCGGGGTGTGAAATATGGTCACAGATTACTCGTGGTCGAAATGATCCACCTTATTATACGCGGCACTGGTCTTAATGGAGACGGTAGCGTGTGAAAGTGATCAAACGAGGGTAAACATGATCTACCGGCTACTGACACTAAGGGACGAAATTGTTGGCGTTGTTGGGAGAATGCTCTTGATGGACCTTGGTGTGCTGTCTGCCCGAGGAGGGAAGAATTAGTATACCTGAAAAGAATGCTGAGTACCTAGAATAGCAAAGCGAGAATCACTAAACAAGCCAGAATATCGGAAGTTTGACGCTTAGAGTATAAAAGTTTGATGTTCATTTTATGTGAGAAACTATTTATGCACATTTTGCACACTCGTACACAGTTAAAAATTCGAAATATGATATGTCTCCGAATTCCAACTTCGCCATTCATGTTAGTTTACTTCACATGCAATGGTGGGATATAAAAATTTTTTCATCGAATATAGTCATGTGGGTTATTAAATGAAAAGTCTGGATTAGTGCTGAATTTGATATTTCTTTCAACGGGAAGTTGCAAACTTAAAGTGAGACAGGACTCATTTTCGAAAACTACCCTACCCAAAAATGCGAAAAAATCAGGATGGCGCGCAGATATAGGCTTCAAAATATTAGGCTGGGGAAAAAGTAATATCGCATTTTGTCAATAGATGCGATACTTAAACATATCTTATGTTGTACTTATCGCATCGAGTCATACGGCGATTTGAAGACGACAATCTGAGTTACAGGTGTTAGTTAGGTGAAGTTATAGCGCATCAAAAATGGACAGAAGGTCGCGGTTCAAATCTCGCTGGTGGCAGTGGAATTTGTATCGTGATTTGACGTCGGATACCAGTCGACTCAGCTGTGAATGAGTACCTGAGTCAAATCAGGGTAATAATCTCGGGCGAGCGCAATGCCGACCACATTGCCTCCTAGTGTACCGTTACGGTCTTGAATGAAGTGCTCTAACACACTTCAAGGCCCTGATCCAACATGGATTGTTGCGCCAACGATTATTATTATTAAAAATGGATCACCAAGGAAGAAATTCGTCATATTTTACATTTTTATTATTTGAGGGTAAAAATGCAACGAAGGGAGCCGAAAAAATTTTGAAGTTTATGGATTCGATACTGTAACGATTCGCACAGCACAGGGTTGGTTCAATCAATTTCGTTCTGGTGTAGTGGATGTCGAAGATACACCCCGTACTGGTAGGCCAACCGTCGTAGAAACCGATAAAATCGTCGAAATCATTGAAGTAGACCGGCATGTGAGCATTCGCTCGATTGGCCAGCAACTGGGTAAGGACCATAAAAGCGTTTGGAACCATTTGCAGGAGATTGGATTCCAAAAAAAAGCTGAATGTTTGGGTGCCACACGAGTTAACGGAAAGAAATCTCTTGGGCCGAATCAACGCCTACAAAGCACTGCTGAAACGGAACGAATTCGACCCATTTTCGAAGCGGATGGTAACTGGTGATGAAAAGTGGATCACGTACGAAAATCTCAAGCGACAAAGATCATGGTCGAAGCGCGGCGAGCCGGCCCAAACCATCGCCAAGCCCGGATTGACAGCTAGGTAGGTTTTGCTGTGTGTTTCGTGGGATTGGAATGGAATCATCCACTATGAGCTGCTCAACTATGGTCAGACCCTCAATTCCTCTATTGTGAGCAACTCGACCGTTTGAAGCAGGCGATTGACCAGAAGCGGCCAGGATTGGTCAATAGGAATGGTGTTGTGTTCCACCAGGACAACGCTCGGCCTCACACATCTTTGATGATCCGCCAGAAGCTACCGGAGCTCGGATGGGATGTCCTTTCGCACCCACCGTATAGTCTGGATCTGGCACCAAGTGATTACCATCTCTTCCGGCTTGCGAAAACTGGCTGTCTGAGTTTTTTGCAAATAAAAGGGGGGGGGGGGTTATAAGAGGGGGAGGGACAATGGAGTTGCCTTCCAAATGGCAACAAGTTTGCTAGCAAAACGGCGCATATTTGACTTAAATCGGATTCGGTCACAACTACGACATTACTTTTTCCCCAACCCAATATGTCCCGTTCCAATATCTGCTCAAATTAAATTACTAATAGTAGTTTTACCAACTTTTAAAAATTGACTGAAACTCCTCCCTCCGCATGCATGCTAAGTTTCGTAGAAATCTGGCTATTAGTGCCAAAGTTTAAACTTATCAATTTTGCGCGAATTTGCTGCATCTGAAACCGTGCAAATAAGATGCAAACGTCATAATTAACGAGAATAATTGACATGCGAGTGAAATATTGAAGTCCCATACATGAGGAAGTTACTTCTCCCCAGCATTTTTACCTTTTTACCCCCTGTTATTAGGTAAACCCTTTTAAAGGTTTTTTGTTTGCGGGAAGGCGGTAACTATGAATGCACGCGCATTCAGTGACTGCCACTATACGCTGGCTACATACCGATAGCTTTTCAAATTAATAATAGAATATTACTGTAATGACTGCAAAACCCCGAGTGGATGTTTTTGCTTTCCATATACCAAGGTACACTGGTGATCATCCGTAGTATCTTGGATTGGGCTCTCTATAGCAACTCGATGTTATCATAGATGTGCACATTGAACCCCACAGCTGAATTCCTTAGTCCATATTGGCATTATGACGGGTTTGTAGAGCACCTCATTTTGTAAACTACTTCGCAATTCGTCTCTGGTGGGTTTATAGGTTGTTTGATGCAACGTGAGGATTGGTGTGGAAGGTATTAAATTAGGATCAGTTGGTAGATCCCAGGTATAGATGAGGTAGAGTGTCGATCCAAGGACACTGCCTTGAGGGACTTCAGCTTGTATGCTGTACTTGGGAGATGTGACATTTTTGTATTTCATCCAGAATTTATGTTCCGCCAGAAAAGATTCGAAAATTCCATGAAACTCTACTGAAAGTAGCTTCTTTGTTTTAAAGATCACACCTTGGTGCCGCACTTTATCGAAGGTTTGCGCCACATTAAGAAAGACTGCTGAATAGTACTTTCTATCCTCCTGTTCGATTGTACTATGCGTCTCTCGAAAGCCAAGCTATTACTGAGCAATTAGTTTGTTTTCCACCAAGTGTGGTGAGATTTTTGATAGGTAGCACATTTAAAGGGCTGCATTATGCAATCTGCATTTAGCCCTTCCCACAATTAAGGATCGTTATAACTTTTGGAACCTTCCAAGCTTTAAGGAAATAGGCGAGACGTAAAATTTCCTTGAATATTAGAGTTAAGGGAGTGACTGCGATACCTTTAGTTCATATCCTGAAGCTGTCTTTAGGTCCACTTATTCTCTAAAGACTTAGACCGTTTGTTTGGTTCCAAATGCGAAGTTTCTCTTGATAGTAGGCCTGGATATTTTTGGAAGTCTTGATTTCATCTCCAATAAGTGAGGGAGGAATAGCTTTTTCAGGTGTTATGCAAATACCGCCCTTTTTTCGGCATCATTTCTTGCCAAGCTGCCATCGGCAGATCTCAGTGGAGATTCGCATTGAGCAGGTCTCTTCAACTTTCTCGTAGTTGATGAGAAGGGAAAATTCAGTTGATGCAGGCGATAAACCTCGTAAGTAACTTTGGAACACTTGTTCCCGTTGATCCTTAACGGCTTCATGGAGCGATTGACCTGTTCTCGCCAATTGTTTTTTAGCTCTGGAGGCCTATAAGCCTGTCACTACCTTCTCAACTTCCACTTTACTTGGACCAGCTGGAGTATGCAATATGAAATACTATTTTGTGGAAGATTGGAGACACGGTGCAGCCACGCTCATTCGTTTCTTGAATTTTAGCAGAGCTTTGACTATTTCACCTATGGTTTTCAAAGGAGTTTTGTTTTGCAGGTGAGTGCTTATATAGAATACATCCGGAAACGTAATCAGTTTGTTGATTTGATTGTTAGTTTCCTACTTGCATCCCTCGTTACAGGAGGTATATTCGTGTTATAATGACGGGCGTGTGGTCTAAAAACAGCACATTTTTAGTAACATCAAAGTAAATCAGTTCTGGGAACTTTCGTCGATCTGCTGGCCAATAAGTGCACTGTCCCGATCAGATGATGTCAAGTCTAGTATCTCAGGAAAGCACCTCAAACAACTGTCTTTCCTTGGGAGTGACCAGTCTGGATTTCCAGTGTGTGTGTTTAGCATTAAAATCCCCAGCGGCCCGAAATTTGTTGCCTAGTGTGTTGAAAACTTCTTAGAATGTCTAAGAAGTCAGTTTTTATCTTGAAGGGCAATATCGCGGTGATGGTTATCTCGCTGGCCGACTGCAGTAGCCAGATTGAAGTTGCTTGGAGGTAATCTTTACAGTAATCTCCGAAAAGATAATGCTTAATGCGGGATCGGATACCGTCGTGGGCTTTTTCTTCTTAGAAGCAAAACCCATCAACTTGAAAATTGTTTTCGTGAGTGAGATGCGTTTCGGATTTGAGCATTATGTCGATTACTTTTTCAAACAAGAAGTATCATATTTCCAGTTTATGTTGGCTGACGTTTGCCTTCCAGTGACATATTTGGAGCTGGTTCATTTGTTTCTAAGAGGACCTCTAAGACCTGGGTCTGATTACGCATCATTTCTTGTATCATGTTTTGCATCAAGACCATAAACTAGTTCATCGTTTGAGTCAGAGCCCTACCAGATTGTGGGTTAAGGCGCTTGTATTTTCTTGGCTTTGAGGTTGAGGTGTTATAGAGCCTTCACCCGCAGATGTGCTGGCGGAAGTGATATTTGTTTGGTCGCGTTGAATTCATTGTTTCTGTTGCGATTTTTGCAGCATACTTCTGTAATTGGCCGTTTTCTTGCTATTAGCTGTTGCGTGCGGATCTTCGCAAATGACACAAAAACAGGGTAGATTGCAATATGTTCCTGCGTAACCAAATTCCTGATAATTCTGGCACTGCATCGGGCACGTAGAATATTCTTAAATGTGGTATGTATAGTACTGTTTACGTTCTTCGTCAAAGCTGGCTATTATTTTTCTGTATTTATTTTCATCGTATATTTGCACTTTTGTTTCATGGATGGAGCCTTTGATGAGTGGGACCAGTAAGCGTTTTTACCAATTAATGTGAGATCATTGACAAGTTCACTGGAGTTTTTTTTGCCTCAGGTGGAGTGTTTTCCCCCACTATTTTTTCTCGCTTTGTGCACTGAGTAGTGCAAAACTATTTTGAGTCGGGCTGACGTTTTTGTCTGTGTTCTGTTAGCTGGGGTGTATTTTTCGGAGCGTATGATTTTGGGCTTCTCTTACGTTTGGAAACCTGTTCAGGCCAGTCTGTGTTTTCATAGTCGAGGTCTTTTTCACATTACCAATTGCTTTTGAGCTCGTGCTCTGTGTGTCTGGAACACTTTTCGGTTAGATAGGTTCTGATAGCAAGACCTGTTTCACTATTTGGAGCACACGTTTCGGGTCCTCATTTCCTTGCTTTTTTCTTAATATCAGAAATAAGTAAAATGACCAAAAAAAAATAACTCCGCTTTTTCGCATATGTGGGGCGTCCCATTAAACCCAACATAAAATGATGCAACTCATTGCACGAAAAGCACTTCATAGACCACATATTCTCACAAAATTCCGTGACGATAGCTCCAGCCACTGCAGAGTAAATCACGTGCAACAGACGAACATACAAACAGACACTGAATTGATTTTAAGAAAGTTTTGTTTCACTTAAGGGGTTCATCCCGTGTGAAGGCCGTTTTTTTTGCCTTTTTTTGAAAAATTATTTTGAAGGACTGGATAAAGATAGAGACGTGATTTTTTACTATATGTTTATTGATGTCTCTAATATATGTGATTTTCAGCTTGATATCGTAGCTAATTTTCGGAATATGTGTTAATTTATGCACCCATCTCCAAAAAAGGTGTTTTCCTGCTGCCACGCTGGAGTGCGCTGTGTTCATCTGATGGAAAAAAACTAAACGGCATTTTAATGTGGACAATATTCCACGGTCCGCAAACTAGGATAATTAGAAAATATCAATTTTTGGTGGGCTTTTAAACTTAATTTTTTGGATTTTGGTGTTTTTTACAGCTTTTTTTATGAATAAAAAAAACGACCGGTCCGATTGCAATTATCCTAGTTTGCGGACCGTAGAAATATATACTAAAGAAGCCGTGAAAATTTCAAAGAATTTGGTTGGATAGATTTTGAGCTATGGTGGCAGCCGATTTTCAAGATGCAGTTTCGAGAAAAACGCATTTGAAAATTTAAATGTGATTATCAACAGTAAAATTTTAGCTCACCATTAATCTGCTGTACCTGTTCCATAGAGAGCACCCTCCGTTTCTTCAAAAAAGTCTTGTAAGGCCGATTGTTGCTCTCTGGTGTCAATTGTGGCTCTTTTAGCGAGGTCAGTCAATCGTCGTTCGGACCGCCAAATTCGCGCTTCATTACGGCGGTCGGCATAAACCTGACATATGTGACCAACTTGACATCCCATTGTCACTAGGATTTTGAGAATGGCATTGAATCCTTCATTGAAAATAATTTCAGCCAGAAAAGTGGCTATTTCTACGACCTTGGCCCCAGAATGAAGGTGTTTAGGAGCGAAAGTTCAGATCAATGCATTTAACGACTCATTGTTATTCTGGGTCTCTCCTCCTAAACATCTGTTCAAGAGATCATCTCGTGACAAATCTTCGTAGATTGGTTTGATGACTGTTTGAATTTCTTCAGTCAAAGGTGCCTTCTCGTGGTGAAAACTATCCAGTTCTCCTTTAGCTTCCGCTTTGCGCCGTTTGCACCAACTGTCCTCACCTGCTGGACAATTTTGATGCTGAGGATTTTCGTCTGTAGAACAGTTATGCAAGAAAGTTTCCCAAATTTCTTGCTTCATTCCTTCTATCAAATTTGCGTGTCGACGAATAGCTAGCCCAGGAAATGTAGTGAGGTCCTTATCAGTAAATTTTCCAGCCCCTTTTCACCAATGCCTTTGTGATTCTTCTTTGCATTTCTAATCCGCGTTCCCATTCTTTTCTCGACATGTCCTACGTATTCCTTTTTTACTACCACGTATATTTTATTATTTGCAGAGATTTGCAGAAATACCGGAGAAAACTCCAGCAAAGTCCAATATACAATATACAAAACTTGTCGCAATTGGAACATCCATGTTCAAGCTTGCTAAAAGTTTCTTTGCTGATGTTGATGCGAAGTCCTTTTTCTTTTCTGATAACTATCGATTCCCATGAAATACTCGTTTTTTAGTGCGAGCATGACATTGAACCTTAAAGCGATCTCCCTTCGTACCATCCATTTAAAAATATCACTGAACACACAAACAGCAGAATACTTACAAAAAAAAATTCGATGTTCTTTCTCATCGAGTAGTTGTAGTTGCCGCGGCTGCAAACCCCTTACCTGTTTAACCCTGTAATTTCTGAACGACTCGGAATATCGGAAAATCCCGTTGCCCACATATTCTCCACCATATATAGATACAATTCATGCAAAAAAAAATCGATTTCTCCAACCCGACACACGGGATGACCCCCTCAAACCTTAAACAAGTCGGGAAACCGGAAGCTGGACGCTTCAGGTACGAAAGGTTTTGTGTATCTTAGTACGTAGCACGTAATATATCCATATATTATGTTAGAGTATCCACTTTCGGGTGATATTGACATTCATAGTCTTCAATTTTCAAAGAAGCAGCAAATTTGAGGTATTATAACTTTGTTAGTAATGGTGTGATTTCAACCAAACTTGATAAGATCATGCCCTATATTATAGCCTATATCACTGCAAAATTTCATGGTACTAGAATGAACTTAAGGGGGGTTTCTAACCAATTACAAAAAATTGCAGTAATATACTATTATTAACTTTATTTAAACAGATATCGGCATGGAAGGTATTTCGGAGCCCAGGTACAATACAGTGGCAGCCTCCTGATTTTTTTCAGATTTTTCGGTTTAGTACTTTCTGAGAATGGCCCCCTTAAAGAAGTGATCACTTTCAACCCCCCGCGCTCCCCACCCTTGCAACGAATGACAAAACTAAGATCGGCTTTGAAAAGTACTAATCGAGACCTTTAATTTTATACCCCGCATGACTATATTTGATGAAAAAAAATTTTACACCCCCTTTTGCATGTATGGGGACCCCCTCCTTAAATTCGACGTAAAAGGATGTAATTCACTGTATGCGTGAGCGTTCACAGTTCCCACCTTTCTATCAAATTTGGTGTCAATCGCTATAACCGTCTCCGAGAAAAATGCGTGTGACCGACAGACAGACAGACAAAACAAAAACCTTAAAAATGGCAAGTACAGTGGAGTAATTTGCGAAGGAGTCGCTGGATCCACACCGTTCCTAAATTGATGAGTGGACGATGACACAGTGAAAGCAACTATCACCTGATACAATTGCTTTACAGGGTTTGGTAGTTACAGGAAGTATCTGGACCGATTTACAAAGGCTGGATGGTTCCGTTTTTGTCCAAAATGTGGTTACACACTTTAGAGAGAAATAATTTGGAAGATTCTTTCAAAGTCAGCATAAGACCATAAGACATTCTGGGGGTAGGGGGTCGACAGAAATGTGGCGTAAACATCGCAATAGGGTAGATTCAGGTGGAGCTTAGCGAGGCAATTAATGCTTTGCGGCGGTTTCGCGAGGAAGGAGGCAGGAATAAAATCTAGGGCAGCAGTGCTTTTCTGAGATTTTCATCTCCACCAAAAAATCTTTGCTGTTTGTAAAACCTTAAAAATGGTTGTGATGACTATAAATTTGGGCCGGTCTACATGAAGCAACGATTTATAATTAAAAAATTATGTAAATTTAAGGCAGTAACATTAAAATAAGCAAAATTTGAAAACGAGAGACCAACTATTATCTGAAGAGTATATATAGGCGTAGGAAGTGTCCTTGATACTCAATAAATCAGCTTGTCTTTGTAAACTCTGATTAGCATCAGTATGTCTGCTGTTTGGGTGATGGTATCCATTTAACACCTAGATTGATGACAATGCCCTCGATAATAGTAACAAGATATTACGCTCATTAAGCCTCGTAGCATTGTTTATATTCCCTGAGCCGATGACAAACACTCTTGGCTGCATCTGATTTGCTTGCCTCGAGTCACTTGTGCCAGTATGAAGTTCAAAATGCGGTAGTCTGACACGTACATATGAACATACTGCACGCACGTAAGATTGAATGTAATCACATATGGGTACACACATTATTAGATGTCCATAGGTGTGCTGCGGGGTCAGATATTTCTCTCATGAAGAAATATTTTGATATGCACTTGAATGACGACATATTGATGCCTGTTGCCAGTAGCAAGACACCGCATACTTGGCAGTAGTTTTCCTCTCGGTCACGCCGAGGGAACGTTACAGATAGAAATCGGCAGAAAGAGATTAATTGATGGCTACTACCTGAATTTTTAATTGCTTTATTTCTTCATACGTGCACATATTTGCGTAATCTAACGTCGGAAATGTGTGAGAAAATCACGGAGCTATTATAATTTCGCGCTTCACTGGGAGTTAACCAGAGCTTTTCGTGCGAACACATAACAACGAGTATAAGTCATTGTCAAGTTGAAGGCCGAATTCCAACCATTCGAAACGGTGCAATTCTTTCAGTAACAGGAAAACTGGCGTTTTGAGAGCATATTCACGTGGAATGAGACGACTTGGATTCAGGTTCCGAACCATAGGCTTCACTTATGAAGAACCAATAAGCGGCACAATTAATTTTTTCAAGATATGTGTGGGTATTGGGTGTTTTGAAGTACGATAATATCTATAATCCGATATTAATTAGAAATTCCATGGCTACTTGTTTCATAAACGCATACTGTGCGAATAAGTAGACAATCATTACAGAATTGGATAAATGAAATGATTTACGCCACTACGACTATTGAATGGGTAGTACTGTCTGTTTGTTTGTCTATCACGGGCACTTTTCTCGAAAACGGTTATACTTATTCAGAGAAAAATGGCAGACATATAACTATGACTATGAAATCTCAGGAATGTAGTCAAAAGGCAAAATTTTCTCTGAAGTGAAAAGGAATCCGCATGCAAGTGAAAGTGGCTGCAACATTTTTTTTCCTAGAATATAGCCATGTCAGAGAAGAAATGAAAGGTCTCGATTAGTTGCCCGATATTAATGCAGCTCCACGGTGGTGTCTCGTTGACACGCGCTTGCATACCGGAATTTTGGGGCTGGGGTTTTTGACATTTCAATCGTTTTGATGTCATACGATGCGCGGACCATAACGGGATCTCAAATACATTATTACAATACACTCAAACTCTACGATTGCAAAGTTAACAAGTCAGGAACGGATCCTTGTAGTAACTAACCTCTTTCGGACCCCCGTACTCCTCTCCTTTGCAACCACTATAATATCCGTTTTGGAAAGGATTAATGGAGATCTTTAATACCCCACACGGCTATACTGGTGAAAGAAAATTTTACACCCCCTTTTCGGGCTGACTACCTTTACCTTGAAGCACCGATTTATGGATCCTTTGTGTTTGGCTGAAATCGATCAGGGACACACCGGCGAGTGGAAATCGAAGGAAATGCACGGTAAATACGTCAGTTGTCCTTGCCAGCTATTTCTCGAATTCTGTTTGTCAAACAAATGGATATGTGCGTTTGACGGAAAGTGACGACAGCAAAATGTTTTATATAAATAATATCAGGAGCGATCTGCGAGAGCCAAACAAGACAAATAAGTAGAATTAAGATGTACAGCTAGTAAAATCTACAGAAAAAAGAACCGGAAGCATGAAAATCACGAGATTGAATCACAACTTTAATTGGTATAATCTAACATCCGTCTACAAGTTGACGAACAGAATAATAGTCCTGCATCATATTTTGCAGAGACGCTAGGAATTTTGTTGGAGACATTAAAAAGGTAAAGGTAAAAGACCAAGTTCAAGTTTTTCGAGGAGTTATTCAATGCGAGAACCCGACCTCCATGCATAGAAGGAGGTAAGGCCGTACGAGCATACTATACTATCACTTCAACTGGAAGAAGTCAAATGCGGGATGAAGATGAAATACCTGTGGAGCTACTAAAGGCAAGTAGTATTGGGATGAGATGAATATTTAATCACGAGCAAAAATGGAGCCCTCCATAATTAAAAGTTCATGCCGTTGCCCCAAAAATGCTGTCACCTGGGGATCACTAATTAATTTTTTTTTTTCGGCCAGAGATCGCATGTACAATATATTAAAACATCTGCTGCGTAATGCTTGCCTGATATCGGCAGGTCAAGTATTTTCGGTATTTATATAGTAGATTCTAAGATCGCAGGCGAGGATCGTGTGGACGGGGATATTTTTGAACGTTTGTATTATATTACCTTCAGATTTGATTCTTTGGCACAGCCTCAGAGCTGGATACGTGCGTGCATATGGGCCTTAGGATCTGGTTATGAATTAACAGTTTATTGTCGATGGCTACCTGTCAGTCCCTCCCCAATAGCCAGTACATTTAGCTCGTCCTTCCTTCTTAGGATGTGTCCTTTTCAACTGAGCTTAGTATTATTATTATTAGCTGAATTCTCTTTTTTGTTTGTGAAGTTGATGTACATAGATTTGTTTTCGTTTAATTTTACATTCCATTCCTTGGTCTATTCTAGAATGCTGCAGCTTTATTTTTGCTTCTTCCGTAGTTTTGCCCGTGGTAAAGATAGCAGTGTCGTCCGCAGATGTCACTATTTTGGCAAAATTGGCCCACAGTTTCGAAGTTAACTTGAGGGTAGCCTCACTGGGTACTATTGAGCGAAATTGCTTTATGCCGGGTCCTGGAATTCGTGCATCAAAACGGGCCGGACTCTGCAGCGGGTAGTTTTTAGTCGGACATCAGCATCTTTCGGAACTTCTGAAACGGTTGCTCTTGCTCCTTCTGCAAAAGCAACTTAAAATCTTTCTTAAGAAGCTTTTTAAGCGGACCACACAGGCCATCAATACCTGCGTTAAACTTGCCGTAATAATTAATTATCCCAAGAAATATTCGTGTTGAATGAACGCCGGATGGTAGGGGCCAATTCTTGATTCTTTTGATGTTGTCGAGGTTTGGGCGAATTTCTTTTGCATTGATGATGTATCCATAGAATGGAACCGAAGTTCTTTATACACAGTTGAGACCGTAGTCTTGCTGTTGTGGTTTCTCAAATTGCAGTTGTTGGAAGCTGCCTGGGGTGGTCTTGGCTACCAGTAGTAACCGACAATGAAGAAGCCGCAATGTCTGCTGATTGATGAGCAGTTTCTTCGGTTTGTCTACATAACATAGCACCAATCGATTAGTACTGTACAAAACATTGTCTGAATTTGAAGTTCTATCGTTCTGTTTAGACTCATCAGAATGACAATGAGCCAATCTTTCGCTCAAGTAAAGGTACGATACCATCCAATGTCAATGCCTTGGCACAGACTGCAGATTAGAACAATTGCCATAATTGCCATAATTTTATTTAAAGTTGCTTTGGCGTATATAATCCGAAAGATGGAAGTGAACCTATATGGTATGCTTTCCCATAAATCATCCCTGACCTAAAACTAAACTAAGAGAAACCCAAAATCATGGCCCACATCAGAAAAACGATGCCTATCAGGGAATATGAAACATTGAACTATTGAAGCTCATTACAAGTTGACAGTCTCGTGTACAAGCATAGGTATCACAATAGAATTTAACAGGCGCATGAGTCTTATCAACAAAACATGTTGCCTCGTATTACTTATGCATAAAAATAAATGCGTACACAGTAAAACAAAATTTACAATATAATAACCTTTGATTGGGCCACATAGAGCGCATGGACCAGAACAGAATTCCCAGGCGCATACTCAAAGGTAAGGTAGAAAAGAAACTAAGGAGATCCGGAAACAAATGAGAGAAGTCAGCGGAGAATGCAAGTTAAATGCTGCTCCTTTTCCAAAATTGGAAGACGGAGACGAATAGAGACGAACACTTTGAGCGACCAAGGACCGTCCTCGGACTGTATAACCATAGAAGAGGAAGACTATGTCCGTGAACGCTTTGCTGAACCGATGGGTTTTATGTGCGCGATCCAGGATTCAGGATGCCACTCGTCTTTTTATGAAGTTCACAATGAAAGTTCAAGTGGAGAGAAGCCAGTGTGAAATGTGTGTAGGATTATCTGATTTTTGGCTTGCACTAAGCAAGTAGTCAGCGGTTGTGCTTACTGGGACTGCTCTATTGGGACGGTGAAGTTTTAATTGATCATCACATCTCTTACAACAAAGTTGACAACGTGGCTGGCTCCGCGTATATAATCGATGTTTCTACATATCCCCAATAATAGCGTGTTTCAGCAAAATTTACACTTAAAACTAGGGAAGGGAGTGGAGATAAAGGAACCAAGATTTAGGGGGTGCGGTGCTCCAAACGAGGAAAATTATTTTTGAAAAAGAGAGTTCGGTTAATTCGCGTTTTGCAACCTCAAATTACGGAATAACAAATTAACAAAATTTCTAAGAAGAAAGATGAAAAGTGAATAAAACCAGACATTTTGTTAGTGCGGTTGAAAATGTCAGCGGAACTGGGAACTGAAATGAAACTTGTCTTCAAAGGAGTTCAGAAGCGATAGGGGTTGTCCATCAAGAGAGTAGGAAGAGGATGATAAGGGAGGGGATTTCCCCGAATGACACATCAAGTGGCATTTATTAATAGCTTATTTACCAAACATCAACGCACTAGGGTACGTAGGTCAGTTCCGAAAAGAATTGATTACCAGACGAAACATACCCAAATAATTTAAGAACGTCTGCGTAAATTAAACACGGGTAAGGGAGAAGAGAAGTATTTTGTTGTGTACTGATCATTTTTTGTAATTCGGGAATAAACTAAAATCGTTGTAATATTACACAGTAAGTTTTGTAAAGTCGCTACACTTTCAGTGTGGGGGTGATTTTGCAAAACTTTTCGTGTAAATCATACCAGAGTAGAACGTTATCATAGTATGCTCTTTGCATTAAGTCATTCATTGTTTGTGACTTGGGGTGTGTGGACGTAATCGCCAAATGGTCAAGTTAAGCAATTTTTGAGGGCTACGGAAAGGCAAGATGGGGACTTACTGTTTATTAAACAGTCTCACTTCAAATAAACGTTTTTTAGAGATATATGAATAGTTACTATCACGGCACGGCATTTTACCGTGAACAGATTTATCATGATAATGTGACAAGAGATACTAACTATCAATGCAGAGTGTTTAGCTCTAACTCCTTGTACTCTCAATGCCAACTTTCCATATATCTAATAAGTATTCTAATTTTGTGCATATTGCGTAAAACATGGATAAAAATACACTTTTTTCAAGGACAAATGCACTAAATAAGTGGCAAAAATACATTTCATTTTACACCTATTAGGCCGTATTTTATTACTACATTTCAATCAAAATATACCAGTGCGTAATTTTACTTCTATACTATAAGGTATTCAAGTGCCTCATATCATCACCATCATCATCATCAACGGTGCAACATCCGCTATCCGGTCTAAGCATGTCTTAATAAGGAACTCTAGAGATGCTGGTTTCGCACCGCGGTCCACCAATTCGATATCTCTAAAAGCTGCCTGGCGTCCTGGTTCACGCCGTCGCTCCATCTCAGGCAGGGTCTGCCTCGTCTTCTTTTTCTACCATAGATATTGCGCTTATAGACTTTCCGGATGGGATCATCCTCCTCCATACGGATTAAGTGACCCGCCCACCATAACCTATTGAGCCGGATTTTATCCACAACCGGACGGTCATGGTATCGCTCATGGATTTCGTCATTGTGTAGGCTACGGAATCGTCCATTCTCAAGTAAGGGGCCAACAATTCTTCGGAAGATTCTTCTCTTGAACGCGGCCAACAGTGCGCAATTCCTTTTGCTAAGAACCCAAGTTTCCGAAGAATACATGAGGACTGGCAAGATCTTAATCTTGTACAGTAAGAGCTATGACCCTGTGGTGAGACCTTTCGAACGGAACAGTTTTTGCAAGCTGAAATAGGCTCTGTTGGCTGACAATAACCGTGCGCGGTAGATGGAGCCAACTCAGTTATTGGGAGGCGGAGTCAGTTCATTGTTGTCGTTTTCGTTAGCTTTGGAGTTTACTCTTCTTTGAGATAGCCTGGGAGAACGACGACCCTTTTTCCTTAAGGGGACTTTTCACAGTCAGTATTTTTTTTTTGCAAAATTTTTTTATTTACTAATTCGCCTTCGGCATCACACCACAAACTTTCAAGTAAAAAATTTTTAATTTTTTGAAAATTTTTTGGTGAAAGCAAGTCAGGAAATTTCATACAAGTCAAAATAGCCCATTTTTCATTCGAATTGTCATTGTGACATCACGTTTTTCCGGATACTTTTTACGATTGCTCAACCTTGATTTGATTCCTTTTTTAAGGTTTTGTGTAAACACAAACTTTATTAAAATCGGTTTAGACTTTGAATGTCAATGTCACTTGAAAAGGGATATTTTCCCATAATATATGCATATATTACCTGCTACCTACTAATGGCACAAATGCACACTCAAATCTCTTTATAAAAGAAATACACAAAACCTGAAGCGTCTAGCTTCCGGTTTCCCGACTTGTTGTTGTCTATTTCTAAGACTCTTATTTAGAAAACTGCATTTAAACTTAACAAGATTTCCGAGATTCGTTGGCATTAAGTCTCTTTTCCGATGTTTTAGTTAAAAAATAAATGAATGAATGATTTTTAAATTTATTTTTTTAAAAGCTGCCAAAATTGTACTTTCTGGCCGATGCTGCTAGTTCTGATTCGGGCCATAATTCCATATGTTCTAAACAAACTTCCATGAACAATTTTTCCTCCGGATTCACAGTTTGGTGGAAAAAGCAGAAGAAGTTGGATGAGGTCTCAAAAACCAGAGCCATTTTAGCATCATCAGCCTGTGTATAAAAACAACAATAAACGAAATAGATTTGTTATGGTAATTTCATCCTTTATTTTAAAAAGAAAAGAAACCGCAATTCAATATGTTATTTCTTTTCTAAGAAATTGCAATTTTAAAAACACTCCACTAATTGCGTTCTGATTGTGAAAAGTGGCCTTAGGTTTCGTATTACTCCTTTATGTCATTATGGTTGCCGTTATTAAATTAGATTTGCTAGTTCTAACATTCTACTATTATTACTATTATCGGCAGACCTAGAAATTTGAGATTTCCCCGGGCCCCGAGTTTCCTTACGGGTCCAGAATAGAAATTTCAACAAAAAAAGGGATAAAAGGGGGCCCAGAAAAAATCACTCCGAGCTGAATAATTTTCGCTCTGGCCCCGTTTTTCAGCACAATTTTCACCACGGGCTCGGATTTCCTCTAAACGGCCAATGTGACACGTTGTGGACATCATATTATCCACAATGTTGTGGGTTTTTTAAAAAATTATGTAGTTATTTTTTTGTTAGCGTTTTAGCCACTAATTTAGAAACCGTGCTCCACCCCATAATCTCGCGAACGTAACAACGAACTTCCAGCAAAATGCGCAGAATACTTTCTTATTCAAGTTACGGGCTTTATAATAGATACTGTGTTTAGGATAAATAATTAACTGGAAGCACTTTTGACTTATTTTACATAGATCGTTGTTTAATGTCACCAACATTATCAAAATTTATAAAGTCTTTCCTAATAAACAATTATCAAATAGAAAGAAAGGACTGGATGAAAATTCTTAGAGGGCCGGCATAACTAAATGCAATCTCAGTCTGTCATGAGAAACCGTAAGCTGCGTTATGAAACCTGCAAACGCCCACTTATATTGTGCATAAGAAAATCACACAATCCTCCATATACATGAAAATTTCCCAGCGGCACTTTTTCCCAACAATTCCGTGGCATTCAGAATCCTACAAAATCCTATAGATATATAAATGTTTTCCCAATTTGCAAATTCTAGTTTCTGTTCTTTGTGTTCTTCTAACTTTCTTCCAAGAAGATATTTGTTGTCGGTATTCCTGTAAATGTGGCATGTTTAAATGGTGTTTTGTGCTAAAAAGTTTTTACAGGTTCAGCAGTATTACATATCAAGGTAATGCTGAAGCACGGCTTACTTTTCGTTTTATTTTTTGCTTTTTTTTCTGTGATTGCATAAGTCTAATATGGCCCCCCGTTCGGTTTCGATTATGGCCTCCGGGGGCCATAATCGATGTTTGAAACACAAAAGTATTAAAGATTGCTGCATTATTTCCTATAGATGCCCCGGAACAGCATTATGTTAACCGTAGCCAAAAAGAGGAAAACATGGGACCCGGAACAAATGAAAAAAGCTATAGATGCAGTCAGGAGTAAGACGATGGGTTACAAAAAAGCCGTAAAAATGTTTGGCGTACCGAGGACTACATTAAGAAGGTTGGTGCACGATCTAGGAGAGTCTGAAAAAATTGTTGAAAAACCGCTAGGCAGGAAAACTGTACTTCCACCTAATATAGAAAAGAAACTCGTGGATTATATGCTTCTAATGGAAGCAAAATACTATGGTCTAACACGAATAGATGTTCGGCGAATGGCCTATCAGTTAGCTTTGAAAAATAACATACCCAACAATTTTACAAAGGAAACAGCAGGGCGTTCGTGGTTAGACCTTTTTCTACGAAGACACAAACACGAACTTTCTTTAAGGAAACCATTAGGAACATCTTTTACCCGTGTTCAAGGCTTTAACCGTGAGGCAGTAAAGGAATTTTTTGAGATTTTGAAGGCGGAAAAGGAAAAAATTCGATACCCTCCTGATCGCATTTTCAACGTTGACGAGACCGGGCTGACAATCGCTCAATCTAAAGTTCCTCAAATAATTGGGAAGAAAGGCAAAAAACAAATAGGTGCTTTAACTGCTGCGGAACGAGGATCATTGATGACCGTGGTCTGCTGTATGAATGTTTCCGGGTTTTTTATGCCACCCATGATGATTTTCCCCAGAAAAAATTATTCCGATATACTTATGAAAGGAGCTCCGCATGGTGCTATCGGCAAAGTCCACCCATCCGGCTGGATTCAAACGAATTTATTCACCGATTGGTTTCGTCATTTTCTTTCTAAAACAAATCCAACTAAGGAGTCGCCTGTACTGTTAATACTCGACGGGCATTACAGCCACACTCGTAACATTGAACTTCTGGAGTTAGCTCATGAGAACTCAATAGCTCTTCCACCTCACACCACGCATAAATTGCAGCCCCTGGATAAAACCTTTATGGGGGCACTAAAAACCTATTATAGTGAAGAAATCCGAAATTTCTTGTTGCATTCCGATCGGTTGCTTAAACCCTACGATATCGCCGAATTGTTTGGTCGAGCCTATCTACGAAGCTCAACAGGAGAAATCGCTGCAAATGGATTTCGCGTCACCGGAATCTACCCCTTTAATCCGCAGATTTTTTCTGACGCAGATTTTTTAGCAGAAGCTCAAGTTTATAACGATGAAAACACTTCCGAAAACCGCCCAGGGAGCAACACACAGGAAAATTTGACTGCATCGCAAAGAGATGAGTTGTTGCATCATCAGTTAAACATCATAGTTTCACCAGAAATTATTCAACCAATACCAAAACCTAAAAATAAAACTTCGAATCGAGGGCGATAAGGTACCACACCAAAAGTACTCACTTCTTCTGCATATAGAACACACCTGGCAGGTACATCAAGTGCTTCAGATGGAAATCGGAATCCTGACAATATCCAAAGTCGTAGCCGTGGAGGGAAAACCACTGTCTCAGATGAAAATCATTTAGACACACAATCCGACAGCTTCGACGAAGGACCTTCAAATGATAAAATACCAACGAGCTTAGATGCAGAATGCTTATTTTGTGATGCAAGGTATTCAAATGACCAACAAGGGGAGGAGTGGATTCAATGCCAGGGATGCAATTTATGGGCTCATTGCGTTTGTGCGGGAAACGAAGGAGATTATTATATTTGCGATTTTTGCCGATAACTTTATTTTATATGTATTTTATCTTGATTTCGTTTTTATTATGTTCATTATTATTTTTTTATTAATGGATTTACTTAATTTTAAGAAAAGAAGGTAATTTATTGTTTATTTTTTACTTAATTGTTAAGTTTTGGAAAATATTTTTTAAAGAATTTTTCATACTTCCAATATGGCCCCCTGGGTGCCATATTACCCACACTTTACATCAAAACCAAAATTTTGGATACGTCGAAATATACGATTTTGTTAAAAATATATGGAATTTTATCATGTTTTTTCCTTACGAATCAATGACCAGGAGAATATTGAAATGCATAGCACATGAAACTTGACATGCCGATCTTCATTTTTCTTTTCATGCTCGAAAAACAAAAGGGGGGGCCACATTTAGACCTTCTCCTCTAATAATAATAGAAAATAAATTGGCGAACAATTTACGAGAATTAAGTGTTGTATGTTTCAAAAATTAACTTTGAAAGGGCGTATGTATATTGATAATCAAAACCATGCACATGAACTACCCATGTGCATGGATGTCCACAATATTCAGAATTTAAATGAATACCAAAAGTAAAAAGAAGGGTCCTTTTGACGAAATGTAATATCAGCATAAAAATCGCCTAACTGACTCCTTGCACCAATTGATATGCGTCGGCCATATTTTTCCATTTGTTAAATCCCCTGATGTCATTTACTCTCAGACAAAAGTGAATGGCAAAAGCCAACCCGAAAGATTTGCTCTTCCAATAAAGTCGGAGATACGCTCAGGACTCAATAGCTCGACGACGTATGGTTGATCTTTCAATCGTAATGGCAGATAATTTAGGTCACATTGTTATATGCCTGAGCGTGTTTGCCTTTGGATTCACATCGAAAAAACCAAGGATGAGAGTACATGACGCACCCCTCGAGCTATCATCCCTTCATTCATAGAATATGTACGCATTTTGCTCAAGTAGGGATAAGATGGAGTACTAGGGAATACAGGCAGCAGACAACTGCAATTAGGCACAAATCTGGCGTGTACTTCCTCTCCTCTGATGTGCAATTTTAAGCATTTCTCGGTCTGCTTTGTAAGTGTTGGACTCCAGGTAACTTTTCCTCCGGGAACAATGCGAAAGGGATTATCCCGTTTCCCGTTCAGTGATTCTGTATGTTCCATTACAAATTGAAACCTTAAAAAATGTTGTAAGAGTACGTAGATACGTTGATGGGTTGATGGGAGATATCAATGGGGTAGTAGTGTAATTTCGACGCGTTAATTTGATTTAGTTGAAGAAAAGTGAGTGCCAATTGAAAACGCTTATTGATTCGAAAACTACATTTCCCACAATGAAGTTTTTCGACGTTTGTGGTGCCTGTTTTTATAGCGATGGAGTTGCAATTTTGGCTTCAACTTCATAACAGATCCATAACGCTTGTGCTCCAAATCTATTATGAACACTAAAATATTTGAGGAAAATTCATTTCATTTCAAAATACTTTGACGATAAAAATACAAAACCTTAAATCTAAGGTATTTTGACGAAGCCGGGATATGAGTAAATAAAAATTATTAAGTGTATTCTTCAGAAGACTGTTCTCTTGCACATTATACGCAAATGTTCTAGGCCACCTGGTGCTAGGACAACATGGTGAAATGGATGCAGAATGGTCGATGAGTGGGCCATTCTGTATCGATTTCATAACATAACCCTCAATGGGGTTGTCGTCCTTTCTCGGGGTGATGTTAGTGTCTTAGGCCAGAGTACCCTGATAACGAGTAATCATGACGTTCGCTTTTGTGGACTATTCCAGCACAGTCGTAGTCGTATTGGGAATGACCCAAATAATCAGCTCAATTTATCTTCTTGTAAATTTGCTAATTAACCAGCATTTTATCCTTCATTTCGACATTGTCATTCCAAAGACAACTACCTCGTTTGATGAATCGCTTGCCAGGCTTGGTGACCATGAGGGTTACATAGCCCGTTTTCTGGATCGTGTCTTTAACATGGGTCCACGATTCTCCGAAACGTCTAAATTCCGATCCGTTTCACTTGGTAACTGCGGCTAGAGGATGGCATATATCTCGTTGACCTGAGGGTGGTAGGCAGCTGTTCGGTTGTGTTTGAAGTCTAGGACTTTGCCTAACTTCGAGAAAAGAGAGGATTCAAACTACATTTCTTGGTCAGTGGTGACGCCGGCACACCAAAGCGTGGAATCCACTCTCGATAGAGGATCTGCGCACATGATAGTATGTAATGTCTTTTAGGGAAGTGACCTTATCCGATCACGTGAACCTATCGCTGATTATGAGGTAATACTTGAAAATGTGCGAATCTCGCAATGGGCCGATTATTTCGAGGTGGATGGTGTGGAAGCGCTTGGTGGCCCTGGGAAACACACATTCTTTTTTTTCTTATATGCTTCGAAGTTTTACTCCTTTGACATGCGATGCACTGTCTGCTCTAAGAATTGATGTCCCTTTTCATGGACCGCCTGAAATATCTCTCAGTGATTAACCATGCTTGTAAGTCCCAAATATCTACGGGGTTTTGCAGTCACGAACGAATTAATCTTCTGTTGTAGGTATCTTGAAGTTTCGACAGTAGCCGGTTTAGTGTGTGACCGTTAAATTTAAGTTTGAGACCGCCCCGTTGTTTTCTGGCCAAAGCGATGGTGTCAGACTTTTCAAAGCTGAATGATAATCTATGGTAAACAGCGAAAGATTTTGTCCCTATCTCTAAAGGAAGCGGAGTAGCCATTAAGCTATGCCAGTGGGGATATTGTGTTCAAGGAAACTGTCTTTCAATAAGTCTAGGTTGACTTTTTCATACATATTTTTATCTATAGGATTACGGGCACTACGTTTCTCTTATTTCTTACTTCAACCGAGATGTGTAATAGAAGGTCATTAACATTGGAGTTTGTCAGTCCGCCGTTGAACGTAACTTCCAAGAGGTACGGAGTTTTCAAGTTTTTGTGTCACCATCGGATTGAGCATTTTTTCTAAAATTTATTAGGCGAACGTTTGTAAAATTGGATAACAGTGTTTTGGGGGACTATTTTGATACACATCCAATCGGCCTGGATTGTCAATTGCAGCCATGTTTTGCTTTTGCACATTAGCAGTGTGCCATAGTTTTTAGCTGGCGAAATTATCCACCTAAGGTGGTGATACCATATTTTAACGATTTCCGGGGCAAGTAGGAGTTGCGTTTGGGTAGGATGTAGGTGTAGGTAGGATGTGTAGGTGTTTCAATTGAGAAGGATTGCTGGACAAACGGATGATTTAGGTAATTGAAATTCAGGCACTGAACATACTCAAAAAGTGTTGATCATTAGAATCATTCCAGGTAAACCGATACCCCGTGTGAAGGCTTTTTTTTAGTAATTGACGGAAAGCTAAATTTTTGTTGCCTTGCTAAACTTTTTGTTGTGAATTTTGGTATTTTTCAAGGCTTCTTTAATTAGATGAACGGCAGCTCTCTTGGCAAAATGGAACTGAAGGCAGATGGACTACGCGGCTCATTGGCAAGCTAGGTGTGTGACTGAATCGGAAGCATGGTGAGACTGACTATTTTCTGACTGTTTCTGACTATTTTCTTACCCAAGTGGGCATGGAAGTTTTCAGTCTTATCAGCACAAAATTAGAAAGGTGCGATCTCCGGATTGTGTGTTTTGCAATGGAGTTGTGGAAGGTGTAATGGGGTTCGTTAGCAGCTCTATTTAAACACAGGGAATCTCTCTTGAGACAATATGTCGAAGAGATGCTGAGGAGTGGTGGCAGGAGGAACTGTGCCCATTACGGTCGGGTCCTTCTCGTTGCTAAGAAGATAGAGCTCAACCAGTGGAGGAGCTCGATGGCAGGTTCCTTGAACTGACAGTTCCCTTCCTCCTCTTCCCTCCCGTTGGTGAAAGGAATTCTCTGATTTCAAGAGAGTTTGGGGACTAACCGGAAGTAATATGGCAAACAGTTCCAGGCTAGCTCTCTGACGACTGGAAGGTGTTTAGTTGGTAGTCCGACAACGTGCCGAACCGGGAGTCTAACACTGTGTGCGTAAATACATTCACTTACCCTACCCTCCCCCAACATGTAGTTTCGAGAAAAACACATTTAAAAAGTAGAATGCAATTTTTAACTATAAAATCTTAACTGACCATTATTCTGCTATACCTAGTCCATAAATTTTTATGATTTGAACGAAGTCATTCGAACGTCATTCGGACCGATAAACACGCGATCGACATAAATCTGGCATGTGACATTTTACCTGTTTTAACACTGTAATTTCCAAACGACTCCGAATGTCAAAAGTCCATATATTCTACACTATATCTAGATACAATTATACAAAAAAAATCGATTTCCCGGATCCCACACACGGAATGACTTCCTTAACCTATTCTCGAGAAGGGTATTACTGATGAAAGCATCTCCGAGGTTATGGTTTGGATGATGATTACGCTGTAAAGACTATTGCTGGTTTTTAATGGAGGCGAGTCCCACTACCGGAGAGACTAGTGGAGTTGGTCATAGTGATACCAGGAAGTAAAATATGGGTTTGACGGTCAGATTACGATTATTTTTGATTCTGACTTCGGTGTTGCTGATATAGGACCTATAGAGTCCTGTTTTCTGGTGAAGTCATTAACTCCCATTGGTTCTACTTGAGGCATTAAAATCGCCACCAATGAGGTATCATTTCAAATATTCAGTGGGAAGTTTCTGGTAATGGCTATCAGAATATCATGATCAGATTTATAATGTACTTTAAATAACGAGATATCGATCTTTCTTAAGTTTGAAAAGTTGTACCCAGAGATCGTACTATGAGAAAACTATCGTTGATATTGAAAACGTCCGAGAGATTTCAGATATCAGCGCTATTAACAAGTAGCTTTGTACTGATGAAGGGGGTACGTTGCTCACATAGACTGATAAATAAAAATTGTAGTTTTGAGGAAACTACTGGTCTATTAATTTTAGGCTAGACTACAAATAGCAATATCTAATCTCTTGAGGCAACATACTTCGTACTATCCTTAATAAAACACAAATAAAATACTGAGATAAAGGAAAGAGATAAATAAAGTATAATTGTATATTCCAATATGCTAAATTCTACCTGATCTCTCTTGGTGACAGGTCCCGCGACATGCCGAACAAGAAAATGGATTCACTGTCGTGAGAAACATCATGATCGGATCGAGTAATAAGCCTCGAGAAAATGCTGGGGCATCCACCTCAGTCGACGTGGGAGGACGGGCCCGGCGGTCCTGTCACATCCTAGAAGTGGGCACATGGATTAGGACGAAAGTTAGTTAGTCCGAACAAAACAAATACGTGTCTGCACGCTAAATGTTGGCACCTGAACTGGAAAGACCGAGGGACTCGAGAGAGCCCTTTGGAAAAGGCACCTTGATATCTGCGCTCTGCAATGAATCCGATGGTCTGGTGCCAAAAGCCACGACATAGAATCCGAACGCGGGAAAACTGGCTATAAATTTATCTATTTCGGTTGCCCATACACTCAATATGGTGTTGGCATTGCCATCTTGGAGGATTTGCTTGATCCAATAAAAAGATTGAAAGATTTGATGCCCGGCTGATGAAGCTCACCATTATATCAGCTGATCGCACTATTCACTTCTTCACCGCATAAGCATGCCATGCCTTCTGGCAACTTCTCAATGAAAAGACCTGTAACGTGCCTGCTGATGACTATCATCATTGCCGGCGATCTTAATGGTCATATGTGTGAAAAGGCAACGGTAACAGGTGCCATGAGAGTTTTTACGGATATCCATGACCTTGAACTTTTGAATACATGGTTCATCAAAGGATTGTCTCATCTTCCTATATTTTATTGTGGGAACTGTAAAAGGCAGATCGACTGTATTGTCATAAGACGCCGACATTTTACCACTGTCACTGATTGCAAAACCGTTCCTTATGAGACCATCGTTGATCGCCGTCCTGCTATTTACCCACCGATAAAACAGCGTGAGGAACGCACTGGCCCGCCGCGCATTAAATGGCGGCGATTTCGCGAGAAGAAAGAAGAAATGATCTCACTTACGCGATTACCAACCAATACGAATGTGGAGGAATCGTGGAACCATATGAAAAACACTATCCGAGGGTCGCAGCCTCTGCTACCCTCGGAGTCACCAAGCCAGGTAAGCGGTACATCAACCGAGATACTTGGCTTTGGAATGCCGATGTTCAATTGAAGGTCCGTGAAAAGAAACGCCTCTACCACAAGCTTCTCGACGATAAAACGTTCGCCAATTGGCAAATTTATAAGAATGCCAACCGGGAAGCAAAGAAAGCGTCACTCGAACGGCTCATTACAAAAATATTTACGATAAACTGGACACTCGGGATGACGAGAGAGATCTGACTTACCAAAAGTCGACACAAATGCACACAGGATATCTAACACTTCTGTTGTGTTAATGAGAAAAACGGTACTTTGCTTACCAACCGTCGAGCCACGACGGATGAATAACGTGAATATTTCTATTATAGTAGATTTCAACTGAAGAATTTGCTCATCCTCCAGTTCCACCCGTCAGCGCAACTGAAGTCGAAGAAGCAATAAGACGACTGAAATCGGGAAAAGCAATAGGACTTTACCATAGCGCATCTGAGCTCTGGAAAGCGAATAGCTGGGACCCAACACTGTGGCTCAGTGAATTCTTTAATTGGGTTATCCGCGAAGGTAGAACACCATCTGACTGATAAGCAAGTACCACAGTTCCAATATGGAAAAAGACTTATAGTCCAGCAGAATGTTCAAATCTCCGTCCGGTCCGGTTACTTTCCCATACCTTGAAGATTTTTGGCCGTATTCTCGAAAACCGTATTCACGAAAATGTTAAAATAACCGTGAATCAAACCGGATTTGTCAAGAACTGTGGAACTACTGACCCAATACACGCTGCGCGGTTAGTCATGGGGAAACACCATGAGAAGCATCGCCCTGTTTATATTGCGGGTCTGGGGAAAGCGTTTGATTGTGTGCCGGACGAACTCATCTGGTATACTCTACGACAACACAGGGCCAGAAGAACTCGTGTGCTAGGTTCAATTGCTCTACCACGATCCGAAAAAGTAAAGTTCGGCGGTAAAGTGTGGCGGGTATACCAAAACCGCTTCGTGTCTCTGTCGGTGTTTATCAGCGAAGGGCTCTCTTACCACTCTTCTCTCTCTCTCTCTCTCTCTTTGTTCTTATTATGGACACTGTATCCGGAGCATCCAACGTTCAGCGCTTTATACACTGCTTTATGCAGATGATGTTTTCCTGGCGTCTAATAGCAAAAACGATCTCGAAGAACTTGTCTAAAAATTGAATAATCGTCTCATGCAACACGGTCTCAAATTGAATCTGAATAAAACTCATTTGTTGACAACCGATCCCCATGAAACAGGCACAATCATTGTCAGCGGCAGTGACCTGCCCAGAACTGAGTGATCTAAACATTTCCAATCAATGCTGTCAGCTAATGGAGAACTTGCGTTATGAAATTGCTTCACGTATTAAAGCAACCTAGATGAACTGGTGTTCTTTGTGATCGTGTGAACGAGCGCCTCAAATCTAAAATTTACCGGAATATCGAATTTGAATTTGATTTACGAACTTACGATAGTCCGACAAGTTTGCTGCACTCGGTAGTTATATGCTGTTACATCCTTCCTGTAGACGTTGGGCTTTATTGATGGAAACAGTGGTTTTCTTTTTAATGATGAGGTTGTGGCATTGATTGTCTCTCAGGATCTTATTTATGTTATTTTGACGATTTTTGACTCCAAGTTGGTTTACATTGGGCAAAGTCGAAAACGAGTTAATCCGAACTCAAAGTGGAAAGCATTTCGATGATTTGCTTGTTTCCTTTTTTTAGATACTCAGTCCATTTCGAGCAAGACCTATCGCTGGCCGTATGCAGGACACTATTGCGTGCATATATTTTTTATTCTCTCCTTCATTTGGACGCTTGCTTTCTTTTCTACACTATATTTCGCACCAACAGACTTTCAGAAGTCTTCAGTATTTGATACACTGTTTAGGCTTTGGGAGATAATACTCCACCTGAATTTTGCTATAACCGAGGGTGGATTCCAGTCCTTTCGAAGGTTAGCTTAACATTGGTTGAAGGAATGAAAATAGGATTATGTGTATCCTTCCTATTGAGTCTAATAGCATTAGCAATTTTCATAGATGATTTTGTGTCACTAACAATCTCTTTTCCAGTGAATACTAGCGGAACAAGTTTTATACCAAATTAACTGTATATAAAATTGTGGGGAATGAAATTAAATGCTTCTCCTCGAGTTTTTCGTTGGTTACGAAATCATTCGCACTTTTACACTTTGAATCTCGCGAAACCTATTTTTTGGTGTCAGTAATCCTTTTCACGTTTCTATTTCTCTTCGAAAAGATTTAGACCATCAACCCTTCCGCTTTTCTCTTCATTGCCGAATATTCTACCAACCAAAACTGGGTTATTTTTCTAACGTTAATTGGGTTTTTGTTTTGTTAATTCATTTGTGGGAACGAAGAAGACCCAATGATCACAAATATTCCAGTTTTTCCTTTTGGGTGCTTTTAACGGCTTATTTTTGATATTCGTAGATATTGTGCCCTTATTTGTACCTGGGTGAGTAAATGGCGTCTTTGAGCTTTGTGGGAGTTAAAAATTCGACCTACCATGTGTGCAGTTAGGGTTTTTGACTTCCTTCATTTAGGGCGAAAACCACAGTTTTCCCTAAGGCGGAAAAACTCAGTGGCGTGTCAAAACACAATACTAAGCGATTAGCACTGGCTAATGCTCTGGTTTTGCTAAAATCCACGAAAAGCACAGGATTCACTATTTATGATCAAAAAATACTAATTAAATTATACTGGAAAATAGAAAAATCATTCTCACCCGGCTCGAGTGAATAAAATATAAAAACAGAAAAAATATAGGGTTTCGCCCAAAACCAGGGTACTCGATGACACTTGTCGCGAAGTCCGATCTAGCCTTGTTATTGTGTTCAGGTGAAACCTGGTGCTGCTTGCTGTCATCGGCAGAAATGACGCCTTCGGGATTTACAAATTAATCAACGAAATTGAAATTCTGCCTATTAATGGAAATAAGGAGAGTGCGATATATGTTACATTGAGAACCTTAACCCATTTTATCTTTTCCAACTCCATTCGACCAAGGTCCATGATTCGGTGGTTGAGCAAGTGGATGGCATCAGTGTAAAACCATTTCATAGTCTCTTAAACCGCATGAAACACGTTACGGACAACAAGAAAAGATAATACTGGTGACTGGATGCAACCCTTGCTGACTCTGCTTTGTATATCGAATTCCTCAGAAGCTGCAGATTAGGAACTATGTAATCTGCCTAAATTCATGATGATGCGAAGAAGAAATTCATGACGATGCGAGTGATATTCGAGCATTTTTGCTTGAAGAATATTTCAAGTGTTGGCCTCATTCCTATCCGGATAAGTCAGCGGTGTAAGTATAATTACACAAAAGGAACTGGAAGGCTTCCTGTTAGTTGTGGTATTTATTAATATTTATTAACATTTATTAATATGGTGTTTTTTAATTCAATATACATCAACCTAGAATGCAGAAGTGAACCCCTGACGAAAAGCCACCAGATATGTAGATATCTATAATACATTATCTGCGGTTTTGTGACACCCTGATGAAAACAGCTAATTACAAATTACATTGAGTAGAAATTTTGATTGTGTTTTGTTGAAATGCCGTTTTTCCTTTTGAAAATTTACCACTGAAATACCATATTTCGGTGCTGTTTCCTCCCCCGTCAGAGTCTACTTAGCGTATATTTTAAACCGATAATCAAAAATTAATTTTGCGGTGAATTTTCAAAGGAAAGTTTTAAGGGTAATTACTTAAAATATTTCTTTACAAGCACCCTTAACTAAGTCATGCACCAAATAAGAATAATGTAAATGAAAAGATTGGGAAACTCTTAAGACGGGAATCATCCCCGTACTTATTTTGCTTTCTTGACTTTGTTTGAAAGGATAATTCGCAAAAGTATTTCCATGGGTTAACTATAAGGTTCTTTGCAGTTTTTCGTATCCTGCTCATGATCAAGGGATTTATTGTGGAGTTGAAAAGTTACCGGAGATAATGCACGCTTACCTACCTGATGGCCTGTGAGCCAGTTTGTAATTTGAGCAAAATGTTGGGATTAAAGAAAGCCGGATTGCCATGGCTGAATGTATCTGTCTTGTTTGGAGATATGTAAAAGAGTATTTATTATGATCGCCCAACAAAAGTAATGAAGTTACTTCGAATCTAATGAAGCCGGTAATGGGTGTGTATGTATGTGATTAGCAAATAGGTTAGCTGAGTTGTTGGTAGAGTGAGGGAGTATCGAAGTAATTTGTTCAGGGGTCAAAATGTGAAATGTGTATAATCACTGATTAGTAAATCAGATCGGTAACTGAAAATAAAAGTTGCAATATATCACAAAACGGTAAACCTAATGAAAATATGTATATTGCATTGTCTCAAGTTTCAAAATTTGGTTGCATTCACTATAACCTTTTTAAATTTTTGATACACATTTCGATAGGAAGTCCCAATTACTGTCAAAAGTAAACGGATATGGTGAACTTTCTAAATAAAGTGAATAAAGCAATTTTGTTTCACTTCAAAAGGACTCCAGAGGGAGGGGTTTCTAGAAACCAAATCAAACTACTTGTTCTTAGAAACACCTGATCTGAAAAGAGACAATTTATTACATAAAAATTATTACTTAGGTGATTGATTTCTCGGAAAAACGATTTATGTAATTAGGTGAACATTTTGTTAAAATATTAATACCGAGCAAGGACCAGAACTTTACTAAACCTGCATTTCAATTTGAAGCGATTCACTCAATCCTTATGGTTTAAAGCTTTGGTGGTCTAATCAATATACATACATATATGCAAGTCGATTAATCGAGCTGTGTTACATATGTATGTATATCCATATATCGGAGTATTTCATAACCGTGTGTGTTAGCCTTGTCATGAAGCAGAATGGCTTTTCAAGCTTTTTCCTTCAATCTAATTCCTCAATTTGTTCAATTGACTGGTTTTGCGTATGCTAGTGTAGAGCGAACCACACCAACCACAAGGAATCTACGGCTGTATCCTAGGCCTCCAACATTACTAATCATCCGCGCTGACGATACTCTGGTATTTGTCGCCTTCGCGCAATCGTCACCCGCAGGTATTTGATAACCGGCTTTGAAGTGATGATGTGGTCATCAACATGAAAACTAATTGTTCTCCTCTTCCTACGGTTGGCAATCAAGATTGCCTCCGTCTTTTGTTCCGCAAAGTTAAGCTGAACCATCTCGAGCCACAATTTTTTGCCACTAACAGTTTTTTTAGCGTACACGTTCCACAAGAAAGGACCCAACACCGAGCATTGTGGTACTCCTTTTGCGACGATTTACTGCTTAGGTCCGCGAGGTAACTTTTGAGGGATCAAGCAGACAGGGATACCCGTTTTAGCCAGTGAGCTTTTTATCCACTCTCAGTTGATTGAATTGAATGTATTTTTTATGTCCAACTTCACCACTTCAGCATTTATTACACGACATCCTGCCTGGAACCTGCTTCAATACCACTTTTGCGATTGACCATTTTTATATTCTATGATAAGAAGAAGTCTAGTGCAGATGACCCTTTCAAGCATTTTTCCTTGGTTTTTGTCCTGTCCACAAGCAGGGTCGGCTCGTCTGATCGGTTGCGCATCTATCACTTGCCTGATATGGTCGCAGCCGCCAGGCTTTCATATCTTACATCCAGTGTATCAAGCTACCATTATTCAGACCAATCTTTTGGTCATTTTCCATCAACTTCGATGTTCACACAAATCTTGCAGGTGAATTTTCATTAGTGCGAATTACTAGTTACCACAGGTATGGTGTAGATGTCCAACACTTGCTTATATTTTTTGCGCTACCTTTTATCCAGATGGAAGACCGCCATCACTATATTGAGTGGAAAGTGTGGATAGGTCAGTTGCGGTATTCGTCCTCTCATCTTCTTCTTTGCCACCCTGTACGGTGTTTTCCAGGAGTTTTGGTGCTGCCCGTTCTTTCTAAGGAACGTAAAGCAAATATAATCGCAAGGGACTAGAACCAAGGGAGGTGGTTGCTTGTGTGACTAGAGGCAGATGAATTACGCGGCTCATTGGCATCTTAGATGCGTGGCTAAGTAGGCATGGAGGTTTTAGGTTCCTGATTATGTGTTTTGCAATGGCGTTGTGGACGACGCCCCTCAGACCTTTTGTTATTCTGAAAGATGGGATGGGATTCATCATAAACTCTATTTAAGCACAGGAGATCTCTCTTCAGACAACATTGTTGAGCGTTGAGAAATTGGACCGTGTTGGTGCATTTCGTTCGGGTTCTTCTTCTTGGAAAGAAGATAGAGGTCGACCAGTGAAGGGGCCGGATAGTAAAAAGTTCCTTAAACTAACAGTTCCCTTCCTGCTCTTCTCTTCCGTTGGTGAGAGAAATTCTCTGCTTTGAAGGCTCCGCTCGGCGGCTAGCCCAAAGTAATGTCACACACGGTGCGAAGCTAGTTCTCTGACGATCGGAAGGTGTTTAGTTGGTAGTCCTATCGCGTACCGTTGCAAGCGTCCAACACTTTTTGCGTAAATGCATTCACTTGCCCTCTAACATCCAGGCACTGCAGTCGGGGTATATCGGCGATTACGCCCGCTTGTCCACTAGCAAAAGCCGCCCGCACGGGGATTACCAGCCCCTTCACCGTAAGTTTTTCTCTCCTTTCTTCCTCCAAATTGCTTTTATATTCTAGGTAATTTCCCATAGCCATTTTTTTCACAAGTGGGTATATTTTTCCCATCTAAATGACTTGCGCCTAAACATACCATGCACGTACACCTCCGAATATGTACAAATGCATATGCATCCGCCGATCATTCCCTTCTTCGCACAGGTTTGTGTGTCAGCCTAACTACCTGCATTTTTTAAGTTTGAAAAGATGCCGTTGGCTCCCACCAGGCGGTTATGGGGGACTCTTATTCACTAAAACCACTTCTTTCTCTTTCCACCCTCCTCGCAGGACTGTCATATGATATTACGTCGCGGAACAGGATAAGAATTTATTTAGCACATGAATTAGCTTTTGCGCTTCCTACCCATTCCTTCTTCCGGCTAACTTTTCCATCCTAAGCTTCTTATTAATGGCTGCGATTATCTTTTCACTTGAATCATAATTCAATTCCAATATATAACGACTGTGCGATCCTATTACGGTCGAAGCAGGTCCCAAGCTGTTAGGATATGGTTCTGGTTTAAATTTAAGAACCTCATTTGGCCTAGCTTTGCTTCTTTCTGAACACCGGACATGAGCTGCAGCCTATGACGTGGGCGCTATCAATGCCATTTATTTGCTTGCAGAATAGTCATTGGTGTCTTGCATTGCATTTTTTAACAATTTCATTTTTTCCTCCAATTCAAACACAACTCAGGCCTGCCGTATATATTTGCACATTTTTTGTATAATGTCAACCTAAAGCATCTTTCCAGAAAAATCTGCTCTCGTAGTCGACAGACTACCCAACCGATCCGGACTTTTGGTCACTATAAGACCGAGACTAATGGACGCAGTTTTAGTGCTGCCATACATCTACTTTAGTAGTTGTTTTTCCTCATCCCATGTGCCAATTCATAAACAACTATACAATGCCATATGCTGACCACCACGGCGCCACATGCATTTACCGTCAACGGTCGAACATGCGCCATGATTTTTTTCCATCATTAAATTTCGAACAATGCATTTGGAGCTTAATTTCCTGTATTACAGTCACCACGCTGTGATCTAAGCCTTTAAATGTTGTATCACACTAAAGTGAATAGTTTGGCATAATAAACACGTCAACATTATGACTTAGGTACATATGGTACAAATGATCACTCAAATATATTTACTACTAAATTAATCTTTCTCCTTTTGCATCTTTCTCAGTGAATGCCTGTCGGTTGATGCGAAGCAGTGGTTTTGGTTTAAGGTAAGTGTTTATCTAATAATGCTTTCAAGTCGCTCTCTTCGTCTGGCCGTTTTTTGGGGATTTGAGTAAAACAAGGCCCACAGCCCTATATCCTGGCCCTGTTCTCTCATAGTTATTTCTTCTATCTGTTCTGTGTTCTATCGTTCGATGTTTGTCCTGTATGCAGCATATGATGATGACACGTACTATATTCCACGCCTGTTAGATTTTTGCGTATCTATTCCTAAAAGTCTCTCCAAAAATAATTCAAGCGGCTTTCTATGCGAAAAAATCTAGGGCATACAAAAAGTACGCGGTCTAAGTCTTCATCCAATTAAATATTCCAGATAAGAACGATATATTTATAAACCGCTGGTATCTATTCGCATGGATATGTTCGACTCTTGCCCGCTATTGTGCAGAAGACGGCGTCACGATGAGTGTTTTCAGCGTAAAATTCAAACATGAAACAACGAAAGACGCTTTCTTCGGTATTATTATTTCGCAATCTTCGATATTTCTGAGACAACTGCACTGAGGAGGGGAACAAATTGTTCCCGAAATACCGGATTTACTAAAAAAATGAAGAAGAAAATGCTTCAAATTATTTTATCTTTTGTTTGTGTTTCACCAGTTCTATTTCATAAGATAGCAAGCATTCCTTGATCAGCTTGGCAGACGTCTCCTCGAAATTCGTCTAACTGCCTCTGTGTGTGCCGTTTTGTCCGCAATACCAATTACGCTTGGAACAAAATTTGCTAGAAATATCCGTTTAACCAATACTGTCCAGGTTAATTAAGGGAAAAGACACTGGTAATTTTGCAATCACTTTTTTGTTCAACCTAGAAAAGACTCTTCAAAGGAGTAGGCAGAGTCCCACTTCCTGGCTAACCTCGTGACCACTCGCGCTCCCACCCTCATATCCGAGTGGCACTAATTTTTATCAGGTCCAAGGGGGCTGCGTGTGTCGAGGTGGGTGGAGGCGGCTTGAATTTGGCGGCCTGTAGCAGCCGCAACAATTCAGTCAATTCGTCATCAACACCCTAAATAGGGTATATATAGACCTTCCGACAACTCTTGCCTATCTCTACTCCATTTGGTCCCCAGGCCTAATGACGAATATCGACCTTGTCGAGATTACATACGTCTGGATGCTCAGATGATTTCAGACCCCATTTCTCTCATTCAAGACTGCATATTACTTAGCAAACTGTCCTACTTTCTACGCCTCCAAGGAACTAGAGCTAAAACTAGCTTCTTCACTTCGTATCTCAACTATTCTCGTTAATTACAACATCAGCGTCTTATTTCTATGTCTTACCATGAAGTAAATCCGGGCGAAGTTAATAACTTTGAACTTCTATAACTTTGTATTTACTAGCCGGGTTTGGACGTTTTACAATATGCGCGACTCTATCTTCTATGCTAGTCTAACTTGGTTCTCCTATGATAAACTTAAAGGGGTTTTTCAGTCAATTTCGAGAAAAGTTATTATTGAGTTTATTTAAGCAGATATCGGAGTGGGGCGTGTTTTAAAGTCTAGGTTTCATATAGGCCCATCTCACTGAATTTTTCCATACTTTTGAGTTAGTTTAGTTTCCCAAAATGAGTCCTATCACACGTTCAGTTTGCGCAATTTTTCCTTTGATGCTCCATACATTAAGAGAAGAACAGTGTAATTTGGCTGCCTCTTTCCAATTTGATGCTGATCATATATTTCGTTTGCCTAAATCCACAATCTCTCTCCACCTACTCGATCTGGATGAAGGTAATTTCTACATTTGAGGTTGCGCCGCCCCTGATGTCGATATCGCCAGTATGGTTATCGACATTCATTTGGTGTTACGAGTGAATTTGTTATGGACGGCTTCAGTATTCAATCGCACTTAATTGTCAGAGGGAATTCGAGATGCTGTTGTTATTCGGGCCAGGAGTACTATCCCAAAGAGATAGTGATCCCCTTATATGGCCTCTTATATGTTCTGACATTCATTAAGCCGTAGGAGGTGTTCGACTCTGTAGTCTCTCGTTTAAAATTTGCATCGCAAACGCAGAGTGTCATAGCCATTCACTTAGGTTTTCAAAGCCAATAACAGTAAGTGTCATTTGTTGACTGACTAGGAACCTTGCAGCGATTTTACATCAGCCAGAATTTCGTTTCTTTTTGCTTCGTTGATGAGACAAAAAACTCTCTCCTTGATGGGGATGAGAATTCTCCTTATCCACATCTGAAGTAAGCGAAGAATGCATCTACTGCCTCGTTTTTAAGGTTTTGTGTAAAACAAAACCTCATTAAAATCGATTCACTGTCTGTCTGCCTGTTTGTCTGTTACACGCACTTTTCTCTAACACGGCTTAACCGATCCAAACGAAATTTGGTTGACATATGGGAACTATCAAATCCCACGCATACAGTGGGTGACATAAATTTGCATGTAGTTTAAAGGGAGGTTCCCCATACATGTAAACCGGCATAGAGGACAATATTTCGTATACACCTGCCAAATTTCACAGAAATCTGGTTATTAACGCCAAAGTTATAGCAGTTCAAACTTATCAATTTCGTGCGAATTAACAGCATCCTTAGCCATACAAATAAGATGCTGACGTCATAATTAACGAGAATAATTGAAATTCGAGCGAAATAATAAAATTCCATTCCTGAAGGATCTACTTCTATCAAAATCGGGTTACTGTCTGTCTGTCTGTCCGTCACACGCATTTTTCTCGGAGACGGTTACAGCGATTGACGGTTATAGCGATTGACATCAAATTTGGAACAAAGGTGGGAACTTTGAACGCTCATATATACAGTGAGTTACATCCTTTTACGTAGAATTTAAGGGGGTCCCCATACATTCAAAAGGGGGGTGTAAAATTTTTTTTCATCAACTATAGTCATGTGGGGTATCAAATTAAAGGTCTGGATTAGTATTAGTTTTGACATTCATTGGAAGCGTGGGAAGTGCGGGGGGTTGAAAGTGACCATTTCTTTAAGGGGGCCATTCTCAGAAACTACCAAACCGAAAAATCTGAAAAAAAATCAGAAGGCTGCCACTAGATAGTGCCTGGGTTCCGAAATGCCTTCCATACCGATATCTCTTCAAATAAAGTTAATAATAGTATATTACTATAATTTTTTGTAATTGGCTGGAAACCCCCCCCCCCCCTCTTAAGTTCATCCTACCACCACGAATTGCAGTGATGTAGGCTATAATGTAGAGCATCATCTTATCAAGTTTGGTGGAAATCGCACTATTACTAACAAAGTTATAATATGATACGTCAAAGTTGTTGCTCCTTAGCAAATTGAAGACTATGAATGTCAATATCACCCGAAACTGGATACTCTCACATAAGATATGGATATATTACGTGCTAAGTACAAAGAAATACACAAAACCTTTCGTACCTGAAGCGTCCAGCTTCCAGTTTCCCGACTTGTTTATATATGATGTAGGTTCAATTCTTGGCATATGCTAATAATATTAAACTCAGAATGAGAAGCGTATGAGGTTGACTATTATCAATACAGGGCTTCCCATCAAATTATTTATTTAAATCGTTTTCTAAAAAGTAGAGGGCAATGGAATTTTTAGCTATGTGACACTCAGCTGTCATGCACTCGTCGCTCCTCACATCTTCTCCTTTTTCTTCAGCCTTTGTCCCATTCAAAACCGAGGTCGGCTCGTCATGATCTTTTTCGCTATTTTATTTTATCAAATGCCTGATCAGGATGTAATCGCCATGCTTTTAAATCCCGATATAGCGTATCAAGGTACCGTTTTTTCGGCGGGCCTTTTGCTCGCTTACTATTGACTTCGATGTTCAGACCAATATTGATAGGTGAGTTCTTGTTAGCGCGAATTATGTGACCACACCATCGAAAATACTTCGCTCGCAGTTTTCCCACGATCGTGGATATCCACATTTCGGATGTGATCAAAACGTGTCGCGCCACTAGTCCAATGCCCCATTACCGCAAGACGCTGCTGATTGCCTTTTATAGTCTACCACCACTCAGAACTTTAGAGAGCGGCAGAAGAGCGACTTCGCGGTAAATTTTAAACTTGAGACGTTCGCTGACACATCGATCACAAAGAACACCAATTCTAGAATGCCACTTCTTTCAGGTTGCGTTAATTCGTGAAGCAATTCTAAATTGGCTGATAGCATTGACCCGAGATATTTAAATCGTTCAATTCTGGGCAGGTTACTGTCATTGGCAGAACTGAGCGATTTAAATATCTCGAGTCAATGCTGTCAGTCAATGGAGAACTGCGTTTTGCTCCTCACATAAGGAAACACAAAACGTTTTATACCTGAAGCGTCAAGCTTCCGGTTTCCCGACTTGTTTTCGCTTTTCCTTTCCTGGAAGCTTTGACGTCAGAAATCATTCTCCAAATTTTACCAAGGCTTTATTCATTGTTTTATTCGGAAGCAGCAACTTTAAGTTGTAGAATACTAAGCAATAGTCATCTTATACTAGTTCTGTCTTCTACGGTCGTTCTATAATTTTTTGATCGTTTTAATTCCTCAGCAAGCTCTAGTTTCCTGCATTTTTAGGCTAGCCCACTTTACGATATCAGATGCGCATATCATTGTAAACAACAAGGGGTCTGGTATCCGCAGCTGAGCTGGTTTCGTCACAACCTGCGGAAGTGGCAGAGATTCGTTTTGCAGCGCAAAATTATTTTCTTTCAGAAGTTTTTATTGGTCATCAGGTATTAAATCAGTTTCTCTCAAAGATGTCTGATGAACTATGTTTCTCTGCAGTTGTTAGTGGTCTTTTTATACTTACCTGTTACTAATTCTTTCGATACTCTCTGTCTAACCTCATCTTTTAAATCGGTTGGCATAAATTTCATTGCTGCTTCGCTACCAAAAATTATGTTTAGGACCTAATTCCAGCTTTTCTTTATTTGGATATTGGAAGTTGCAGCTCCTGGTACATACAACAATAAACACTTTACTAACAACGGAAATGTCTTTAGATATGAATGTAGACTCTATTAACTTTTCTGACGGGTATATACATGAATATCTACCAGAAAAGCAAGTATCGATGAGCAGGTGTACAGTGCAGTACTTTTCGCTTCCTCCTTCTAAGGAAGCAAAATATTTCTCAAATAAATTTTAACGAAACCGCTTATCTTTACAGACGGCAATGAACACAACAACGGCGCAATTTAGCTCATCACAAACATCCTTATTAACATTTCCGCAACGGCCGCATTCACCGTCACAAAGGTGTTTTCATTACTTCCCAAATAGCCATAATTACCACGGTATTATTGTGTTCAGGTAACTACTTAACTTCCCACTGAATGCCTCCTAAGAAGTTACTGAATGCCAACCAAATAATGTTAAATTACTTGGTTGGCACGGTGCCTCCACATCAACTGTCCAACAATAGGCCATGTCTCGCAGTCCTCTCGGAATATTTACTTTGAGGATTTCGAATTATGCGCTCTGATTCATTTCCCTTTCAGCCCATTTCATCGGTAGTAATTGGTTTTAATTGTTGCCCGCCTAAGACTTTTTCCAGCATAAAAGTACTGTTTGGAAATAACATCAAGTTTGTTTTCCTGTCCCTATTCAATTTCCAATGTAGCTAAAAAGTTATCCCTTGAAAAATGCTATTGAAGGCGGAGGAAAATGACAGCAATGGTAAATCTTCTTTGTGAAAAGTGATTGAGAGAACAATTTTTTATCAACGGTGTGTGCCAGCTATGAAAATATTGATCACGGAAAACTCGTACCCATGGGCGAACATTTAAGTGGAAAATTTAAAAAATAGAGATTTATCGTGGTGAAAATTTGCAATTACACGCGGCAAAGGCACGTTGGCGTGTACAGTAGGAGTCCTGCCAGAGATAATCTATAAGCCACGGAAAATGCTGATTTTAGAGCATGTGATGGATTTTGAATGATTCCATTGCTAGATATTTGCCCCGAAGCGCCAGAAGTAATTTCGTTAGGTTATTAAGTTACTCGATAATGAAATCATTATGGAGGGCGGAAAAATAAACATTTTTGCAAAAAAAGTAAACAAGTAAATATCTATTTTATGTATCTATATTTAAGGCTATAACACAAAACTCACAGATTTCGGTTGATTACACCTCGAAGTGATTATCCTTTGAAAATACTGTTCATGTTATTATTTCTTATTTATTTTTTCTAATGAGATTTTAATTTAGATTTATTTTTGTGCTGTAAAAATAATAGGCTGACAGCAACGGAGTAAGTACACTCACGACTGGAAAACTGCTATTATTCATAAATCTCAAGACGAGTGAAAAAAGATTGATTATGATGTTCTATGGTGTGTCCTGTGATTTTTGGCTCAAGAATACACTCAGCCTTCCCCGATTATCGTAAAAGAGGATTGCAGGGATAGAAATTTGTGAGTTTTACTGCTAACGAAACTTCAACAACAGTTCAGATAGGAACTGATCTTTGGGTTACGATCTCTGGCTATCGAAAACGGCCTATGATTGTTTTTACGCTCCTGGACAATGGTGTGGATGCTTTCCTAAATGGCCGCTTTTTCCAATTCGAGCGTAGGTAGACATTCCGGATGCTTTCTGTGAAAAATTACATGAAGTCCTGGATTATGATGGGTGACCTAAATGCCAAGGTGGGCTTTGACAACCCCTTGCTCGGACATGTAATGGGGGGTTTTGGCGGCCGTAAAGGTTTGTAGTTTTCCACAGCTTCCGCCAACTCGTCATTGGTGGCAAATTTTTCAAGCACTGAGCTAACGACAGTTGGAAGGAACACTTCATCATGGTTCTTAACTGAATTACATTTCGTGATGTTTTGCCGCTTGTGGCTAGTTACCGTAACATGTGAATACGGACTGTTCCTCAAAACAAAAGTTAATTCATCTCGCCAATCAATGAACCCAAGCGGAGTAATGCCAATAGATTTGACGCCTCCCGATCTGCTACTTTCACCCGAATCTGAGACCTTTCCCAGAGAGTAAAAGGAAGGGTGTTTGTTAGGGTTCCAAAACATTTGGAGGAAAAGAAGCAGAGCAGAAAAGCTTAAATTATCCTGGAAAGCAACACAGTAGGCCTTGATAGATGGGAGGCCGGCTTCCGCTCCCCGTCCTACTACATAAGCCACATCAACACCCTAAGAAACATTTTGGAATAGTGTCCGGAGTTCAGATTTTTCCGTCCTTTATCGATTTCGACAATGCTTTCGATTTCGATAGCGGGAAAGGGGGTTTATCTGTCATTCTCTAAGTAGGAGGGGTATTCCCAAGAAACTAGAAGCCATTATCAGAGCGACATATGATGGTGTCGACAGATCCCTGGATGATACAATGGGCGACGGAAGGATGTGATGCAACTATGCCCAAAAGGCGACTGCTCCTCACTAGGCAATGCAACTGGCGATAGAACAACGAAGTGACAAGTTTGCGAGCCGCATGTTCCCGGACAAGGACGTTTGCGTTCTTTGCAAGGATCGTGCCGTACCTAATGGAAGCCTTGCCTTGCCTTGTCCAATCTAACGGCGGAACTAAAAAGGGCTTAGACGCGGCTAGCATGATCCGCATCCTACAAATTAATATGCACAGGAGTGCACCCGCTAACAAGTTGCTAGCGCAGTTCCCTGCGGAAATAAAATCTGATCTAGTGCTAATCAGCGGAAGAGGGATTCGGCTTCATGGCATCTTGACATACTGGCTACCGCTGCTATATGGCTTCGAGACGGTTTTCGACTTCATGTTCTTGCCTAAGGCCAAAGGAATGTCTGGATATGGTGTTTTGGGATAAGGTTTTTTGTCAAACAAATGCTACGGAGGACACCTTTTCGGGGCGAGAAGGGCGAATCCCGGTAGGAGGTAACTTTTATGCTAGAGCCTTTGAATGGGGCATGCTCCAGCCGGCGAGAACTAGGCTCGTATTCATGCCAACGTTTCGGCGCTCAGACTGCGAAGGAAGCATCCCTGACATAACTTTAGCATCGGATCCTCTGGCACCATTAGTGGATGGGCGGCGAGCACTTCTCTGCAAGTAATCGTCGGTACATCGCGTTCGAAGAGGTTGGCGCCACTTGCAGGCATCCACCAGCCCGGCGCTCCCCCTGCGTGTGAAATTTTGCGAGGATGTGCATCGGCAAATTCGTCGCAGTTCCTCGTACAGGCAGAGTAACGCTGGAGCGCGCTTCGGAGTTTGGCACCGTTGCAGCGGACACTATTTTAGATTCAGTGATGAACCCGACAACGAACGCGTGTGAGGCTTCCATGCCCTGGAGGCACCCCAGCCACAGCAAGCGTTCCATTTGCTGATGGGCAGCAGAAATTACCGACCGACCCTAATTTCCGCCGCTGCATAGCGTTTACACGCCCGCGAGGAGGCAGAGTATAGATCAACAAAAAGGAGACTCCGCAGTGTCGTAAATAAAAGCAGAACCTAGTCAACGAAGACCTGTGGGGACTTGGCTATAAACTTGCCACAGGGAAAATCGGTACTCTGTAGAAACCCTTCACGGGCATTATCTTTCAAATATCCCGTACGGGGATGCGCTTAATCGAGCGGGGCGGAGGGCTTCGTCCCAGGCAAATCAGCAGCAGATCAGTTTTTCTCTTTGCGGCAAGCGGTGGAAAACTGATGGAATATGGACATCAGTTGCACCATATTTTCATCGACTTTAAGGCGTCAACGTCAAAAACCAAAGAACAGGCAACATCGAATCACACTGGTCAAATGTCAAGCATTTTCGATTAAATACAGTTGCCCATGGAACCATCAGAAACATATGCCAACAGCCAAAGAGAATTCTAACAAAGGACTCTGATAGTGGCGGTATTCTGACTGAAATTATCAGCGCGTAATTTGTGCTTTAGTTTTGGTTCCACTTAGAAGTGATTGACAGCCGTGTTGGAGTTCGTCTATTTCGGAGACAAATCTAAATTCATTTCTTCGCCGTTCATAGAAATGTTTTCACCTAAATTACACGCTAAATACATACATATTTATACATAATTATATAATACCGAGAAATTAAAGCTGAGCATTCAAATCGTCTTCCTTTATTGGATTGTGTTGACTTTATTTCAGCAACAATACAAGCATATATGGTAAGAACATTGCCGTCCCTCCTAAGGGAAAGTTTCTTTCTCATCCATTGCGTACAAATCTTCTCTCCCAAACCTCAAATAATCAAAAATTTACGACTTGACACATTGACTTGGTCGCTCCAGTTTCTAATCCTTATCCAGGCAATGTGCTGTAACCGGTCTGGCCTACGCTCATGATCTGATTGGAAGACATGTGTGTTGGTCATACCCTCAAATCCAACCCTCCGTTTTAGCATAAGTACACCTCTATTCGCCGCACATTGCCCGCTTGTGTACTCATCCAAATTCTACCCTTGGTTGAGCAACATTTTTTTTTGTTTAAAGGATAATGTATGAGTGTAACGTGCATAAGTCTGAACGTCATCTAGCAATTTTGTACTTATTAACGAACGCCAACAAAGTGTTTGAGGACACTCCAAAATGATTGCGTCACAAAGGCTTAAAGTTTTCCTCACTCCGGGAAAGTTGTCAAGGGGCGGATTATCGGTTCGATGTGCAAGCGGGTTTACAGGATGGAAGGTTTTTGGGATGTTCGATGCATGCGTTTTTGTCGCAAACTAAATCCCTTCGTGATTTGGATGTACATAGTATAGGTTCGTACATATGTACGTACATGTGCATTGACAGATTCTTTTGCGCTATGCCTTCTATGCGGCTTTAGTGGTGCGATTAAAAAATTAATATGCAAATGCATGTGATTTTATATTGGTTGCAACCATCTATGCAGTTGGTGGAGAACTAAGTTGGGTTTTTCATACAGAGTTGATCCAGATTTTATTATTCATTGATTTGTAACATTTCTTTTTTGCGAATTTTAATAAATTTAGAAATCATATTTCACGCTTTTGTGTAGTTTAATAAAGCTGCTTTTAGTATCGTAAACTGTCGGACCAACGGCCGAGGTAGGTTTTTATTTAGCCATTTCAATGTCTGCCTTTGTTTCTCAAAATGTTTGCTGGAGTCCTTAAACACAAGACAGTACACCCTCAACATTGGCGGGTTTAGAATTCGCGACATTCGACATTTGCGAGGGCATTCTATTCTATTTTTTTTTCTCCCCTTTTTGTTTCAAAGAAAGATAGAATACGAAGCGCTTCTTAGAAATATGTATGTGGTTCAACCCTGGCACTGGCTCTCTTCGTTATCAAACCTCGTAAGCAAAGGCAATTACGCGAAAAATTTAATAAACACAAATGGGGGATTCTGCATTTTTAGCATTTCAGTCAGTTCATCTTCGTCTATTGCGATGTCCGGGCATTCCAGGCTCAAGAGAAAATAAGCCGGGAAACCGGAGGCTGGGCGCTACAGCTATGAGAGGTTTTGTGTATTTCCTTTATTTATTTATTTCAGTGAACATTTGTCTCATTAGTAACTTTCACGTAATATATGCATATATTATGTGATAATCTCTACTTTCGGGTGATGTCGACATTCAAAGTCTTGAATTTGCTCGGAAGCGACAATTTTGACATATTATAACTTTGTTAATAATAGTGCGATTTTCACCATTATGTTCTATAATATAAGCTACATTCCTGCAGAACTTGGTGTTTGTAGAATGAACTTAAGGGGGATTTTGCACTCAATTCTTCTTTTTCTTCAGCCTTTGTGCCGTTCACAAGCGGTGAACGGTTCGCCATTTGGCTCTATCGAATGCCTGATCTGGGTGCAATATCGAGGCTTATAAATACCCATCCAGCGTATCAAGACACCGTTGTTTTGGCCTGCCCTCTGGTCGTTTACCATCGACTTCGATGTTCAGACCAATCTTGGTAAGAGAATTCTCGTTAGCACGAATTGAGTGACCAAACCATCGAAAACGCCTCTCTGGCAATTTTTCCACGATCGATGCAACCCCATAACGATCGCGGATATCCCCATTTCGGATGTGATGAAAATGTGTCACGCCACTAGTCCAACGCAACATCTTCGTCTCCATCACCGCAAGGCGACGTTCATTGTATTTTATGGTCGGCCAACACTCAGAACCATAGAGAGCCACTGGACGGACGACATTACGGTAAATTTTAGATTTGAGACGTTCATTGATGCATCGATCACAAAGACCACCAGTTACGGAACGCCACTTCATCCAGGTTGCGTTAATGCGTAAAGCTATTTCATAAAGCAATTTTCCATTGGCTGCTAGCATTGACCCGATGTATTTAAATCGCTCATTTCTGGGCAGATCACTGCCGCTGACAGTGATTGCGCCTGTTTCATGAGGATTGGTCCTCAAAAATTCAGTTTTATTTAGATTCGATCTGCGACCGTGTTGCATGAGGCGATCATTCAACTTTTAGACAAGTTGCTCGAGATCGTGTTTGCTATCAGATGCAAGGAAAACATCATCCGCATGAAGCAGTGTATAGGGCGCTAGACGTTGGATGTCCCTTGTCACGGTGTTCATAACAAGAACAAAGAGGAGTGGGGAGAGGGTGCTTCCTTGATGAACACCAACAGAGACACGAAGCGGTTTTGAGACACCCGCCATACTTTGAACTTTACTTTTCGGATCGTGGTAGAACAATTGAACCCAGCGCAAGAGTTCTTTTGGCACTAATTGTTGTCGTAAAGCATACCAGGTAAGTTCTTGCGCCCTACGGTCAATCGCTTTCCCTAGATCCAGAAACGCAATGTAAAGAGGGCGATGCTTCTCACGGTGTTTCTCCATTGGTAACCGCGCAACGTGTATTGCGTCAGCAGTTCCACAGTTTTTGACAAGTCCGGCTTGATTCACAGTTATTTGAACGATTTCGCGAATACGGTTGTCAAGAATGCGTTGAAAAATCTTGATATCTGATATTTAATGATGATATTTGAAAGTAGCCAGATCGAGGTATCGCAGTCAATTACTAAAAATCATAATAAAATACTATTGTTATAATAACTTTATTTTAATTGATATCCTAGGCATCATATAGTGGCCTCCTGATTTTTTTCACATTTTTCGGTTGGGTAGTTTCTGAGAATGGGTCCGTGAAAGAAATGATTACTTTCGACCCTCCGCACTTTCCAACAGATGTCAGAATTTAGACCGGCTTCGGTACTAGCCGAGGCCTTTCATTTGATACCGTACATAACTATATTTGATGAAAGCAAAATGTACACTCCTCTTTTGCATGTATGGGGCTTTCCCCTTTAATTTGACCTTGAACGTTAACGTAACTCATTATATGCGTGAGCGTTCACAGTTCCCACTTTTCCACCAAATTTACTGTCAATCACTATAACCGTTTCCGAGAAAAATGCGTGTGGCAGACAGACAGACAGACAATAAACCGATTTCAATAAGGTTTTGTTTCACACAAAACCTTAATAAACCGCTTTTTTTAAAGTTCTGTTTTAGACAAAACCTTAAAAAAGTGCTTCTCATTGCAGAAAGGATTAAAATTTTCATCATCATCATCATCAACGGCGCAACAACCGGTATCCGGTCTAGGCCTGCCTTAATAAGGAACTCCAGACATCTCGGTTTTGCGCCGAGGTCCACCAATTCGATATCCCTAAAAGCTGTCTGGCGTCCTGGCCCACGCCATCGCTCCATCTTAGGCAGGGTCTGCCTCGTCTTCTTTTCCTACCATAGATATTGCCCTTATAGACTTTCCGGGTGGGATCATCTTCATCCATACGGATTAAGTGACCCGCCCACCGTAACCTATTGAGCCGGATTTTATCCACAACCGGACGGTCATGGTATCGCTCATAGATTTCGTCATTGTGTAGGCTACGGAATCGTCCATCCTCATGTAGGGGGCCAAAAATTCTTCGGAGGATTCTTCTCTCGAACGCGGCCAAGAGTTCGCAATTTTTCTTGCTAAGAACCCAAGTTTCCGAGGAATACATGAGGACTGGCAAGATCATAGTCTTGTACAGTAAGAGCTTTGACCCTATGGTGAGACGTTTCGAGCGGAACAGTCTTTGTAAGCTGAAGTAGGCTCTGTTGGCTGACAACAACCGTGCGCGGATTTCATCATCGTAGTTGTTATCGGTTGTGATTTTCGACCCTAGATAGGAGAAATTGTCAACGGTCTCAAAGTTGTATTCTCCTATCCTTATTCTTGTTCGTGTTTGTGTTTGACCAGTGCGGTTTGATGTTGTTGGTTGATTCGTCTTCGGTGCTGACGTTGCCACCATGTATTTTGTCTTGCCTTCATTGATGTGCAGCCCAAGATCTCGCGCCGCCTGCTCGATCTGGATGAAGGCAGTTTGAACGTCTCGGGTGGTTCTTCCCATGATGTCGATATCGTCAGCATAGGCCAGTAGTTGGGTGGACTTGAAGAGGATCGTACCTCTTGCATTCACTTCAGCATCACGGATCACCTTCTCGAGGGCCAGGTTAAAGAGGACGCATGATAGCGCATCCCCTTGTCGTAGACCGTTGTTGATGTCGAATGGTCTTGAGAGTGATCCTGCTGCTTTTATCTGGCCTCGCACATTGGTCAGGGTCAGCCTAGTCAGTCTTATTAATTTCGTCGGGATACCGAATTCCCTCATGGCCGTGTACAGTTTTACCCTGGCTATGCTATCATAGGCGGCTTTAAAGTCGATGAACAGATGGTGCAACTGTTGTCCATATTCCAACAGTTTTTCCATCGCCTGCCGCAGAGAGAAAATCTGATCTGTTGCTGATTTGCCTGGAGTGAAGCCTCTTTGGTATGGGCCAATGATGTTCTGGGCGTATGGGGCTATCCGGCCTAGCAAGATAGTGGAGAATATCTTATAGATGGTACTCAGCAACGTGATACCTCTATAATTGCTGCACTGTGTGATATCTCCCTTTTTATGTATGAGACAGATTATGCCTCGCTGCCAATCGTCAGGCATTGATTCGCTGTCCCATACCTTGAGCACAAGTTGATGAACCACTTGGTGTAACTGGTCGCCTCCATATTTAACCAATTCGGCTGTAATTCCATCGGCTCCTGGCGACTTATGATTTTTTAGCCGATGAATTGCACGGACTGTTTCTCCTAAACTTGGTGGTGGCAGTATTTGTCCGTCGTCTTCAGTTGGCGGGACCTCCAACTCGCCGATGTTCTGGTTGTTCAGTAGCTCATCAAAGTACTCAACCCATCGCTCTAATATGCCCATTCTGTCGGAAATCAGATTTCCCTCTTTGTCTCGGCAGGATGAGCATCGAGGTGTATAAGGCTTCATCCTGCTGACTTGTTGGTAAAACTTCCGCGCCTGGTGCGGTTGCTCCCTGTACTTGTCTAGTTCACAGACTTGTTGGTTCTCCCAGGCTTCCTTTTTCCGTCTGTGAAGTCGCTTCTCCGCTCGACGGAGTTCGTGATAAGTTTCTGCGCGTGCCCGCGTTCTTTGAGAATGCAGCATTACTCGGTATGCGGCATTCTTCCGTTCCGTTGCTAGCTTACATTCATCGTCAAACCAGCCGTTCCGACTCCTTTTGCGGCTGGGGCCAAGTATATTTGTGGCCGTATCCATGATAACGTTCTTCAGGTGGTTGTGAAGATCATTAGTTGATGCTTCATCTCCAGGTCCTCTATTGACTGCGGTTATTGCGGCATCCATTTCCCTCTTATAGGTGTCGCGGAGGGTTGTGTTGTGGATGGCTTCAGTGTTCACTCTCACCTGATTGTCAGAGGGGATTCTAGGTGGTATTGTTATTCGAGCTCGGAGCACCATGCCAACGAGATAGTGATCCGAGTCTATATTGGCCCCCCTATATGTTCTGACATTCATCAAGGTTGAGAGGTGGCGGCGTTCGATCAACACGTGGTCAATTTGGTTGAAAGTGGTCCCGTCTGGAGAGGCCCACGTATGTTTGTGGACCGCTTTCCGCGCAAACCAGGTACTTCCAACAACCATTTCGTGTGACCCTGCTAATTGAATAGTCCGCAGTCCGTTATCATTTGTTTTTTCGTGTAAGCTATGGGAGCCAACGTATCGCCTGAATACGGGCTCCTTCCCTACTTGGCTGTTAAAATCCCCAAGTATGATTTTGATATCATATCTGGGACAGGCTTCGAGGGTTCTTTCTACTGCCTCGTAGAAGGTATCCTTCTCCGACTCTGCAGTCTCCTCTGTAGGGGCGTGAACGTTTATGAGGCTTATATTTCTAAACTTGCCTCGCAAGCGCAGAGTGCATAGCCGTTCGCTTATACTTTCAAAGCCGATAACAGCAGGTTTCATTTTTTGGCTGACTAAGAAACCTACTCCGAGCACATGGTTTACTGGATGGCCGCTATAATATATGGTGTAGTGGCTCTTCTCCAGGAAACCGGTCCCTGTCCATCGCATCTCTTGCAACGCAGTTACATCAGCCCTGTATTGGGACAGGGTATCGGCTAGCTGCTTATCAGCTTCATCTCTGTACAGGGAGCGCACGTTCCATGAGAAAATGCGCAAATCGTTGTTCCTTTGTCGTTGCCGGGTCCGTCGTTTTAATATCCGTCCTATCCGAGGCTCCTGTTGTGGCTTCGTAACGGTTGTTTTCCGTGTAGGGTTGTCAGCCCTACCCAACCCCCAACCTGGAGGACCAGTTGGTACAATTTGTCCCGTTTTTAGGCGCGGGAGACTCGCCTTCATCCTTCTCCGTCTGCAGCTTTTCGTCAAGAAAGAGCTCCCAGCGGTCACCACGTGGAGGTGGAGATAGGGTTTGGTAGTAGAGCTGTTGGTGTTGGTTCAGCAGGCATTTCCCAGGTTTTATGCTCCATCGTGGGTACCAATCCACGTTTCGCCCCGGGACCTATACTACCCTTTGACCACCATTAAAATTTTGGACAAATTAAAGGTAGGGGAAAGTGTAGCAAGAGTTGCTCGGCTTTTGGGATAAACGAATCCACGGTAATATAGATTAAAATGAAGGAGAATTTGATAAGAGCAAATGTCGCTGTGTTTTGTTTACAGTTGGTATATAAGTTGAAAAATGAGAACTAGGTTTTTTTCCTTATCCTGTAAATATTTTTATTTTTTCCCCGCATACGATCGTTTCGGAGACCCCGTGCCTCCTTCTTCAGTGCTAATACCTAATTAATTAAGCTACCCTTATTTATGTTGAAACTTTTTAGCTCTAATAATTACATCATGCTTAATTAATTCATCCTACCCATATTTCCCACATATTTCTATTTTTTGTATTTGTTACATGCGGCGTAGCTTTTTCACCAGGAAGGAATACGCTCTCAAAACACAACATCGAAATAGTAAGCACAAGCGCTAACAGACAACTGAGGACTAAGCTAGGTTCAACCAAAGATAAATTGAATAAAGAAGAGAAGAGTGGAATCTATAAGGTCAACTACCCAGAATGTGAAAATGTATACATTGGGCAGACTAAAAGACTAGTGACAACTCGATTCGAGGAGCACCTAAGAGAGTACAACAAACGTAAAAACGACGATCCTCGAAACATAAAGTCTATGGTTGCAAGGCATATGGTGGTAGATATAATAACATAACAGATAATACAAACAAAATTTACATGTATATATATGGTCCATTAAACTTTTGTTTATCCAATTTTTGTTATTTGTTTACCTATTTTTTATGTTCAAACCTAACCTCGTTTTCTATACTAGGTACCAAACTCGATATTCGCGAATTCACCATCCGCGAACAAAATTTGGAACGCTACGCTCGAAAATGTTGAGGGTGTACTGTAATTATTGCTTCCTGATCATTATCCTTATTAGTGACTTTTGTGCTACATTTCGCTAAAGATTGCAAACTTCCCTATGCTTTCTGAGTATCATGCATGACAGGAAACCTCGATTCATCATTGGTCACCCTGCCTGTCCGTCACTCGAAATTTTCCCAAGAAAAACTGAACCTGCTTTTTTGGAAATTGGTGATAATTATATATAGTGCAAATGACATGATTTTCTGGTGAGAGTGACACGAGTCCTTGTTAATGGTGGAACTCACGGAAATAATATTCTTCGTCGATTTTTGTCAGCCGCAAGGGTAATCTAAATGCTGGCTCTAACTGAACATTTTAACATCCATGGTGGGATTTTTAAGCTTATAAGCAAGTCAATGAGTTTTTGTATCAGAATGATGATGGAGAAATCACTTGATGCAGTCCAGAAGACACCGTGATTGAAACAAGTAATATTGATACTGAAAACAATAAGAGGAAAGATGAAAGATATATAGAGGAGACGTAAAAGACCAGAGAAAAGGCCCAGTGCTAAGTCACTCTCGTGGTAAAAACTACTACATTGGTCCTCACCATACACCTTCCTGACTTGGCATGTCCAGCGCGTGAAGCACTAAATACATTAGAGTAAGATTCATGGAAATTTTTGGGAGTCAAATGAGATCTTTGAAATTATAATTTTGCACGTTACTACATAAATTAGGGAATTCAAAGAAGATAATTCAAGAATCGAATCAAGAATTTGTGAATATGGTCAACTTTTATTAATGACATATTTATTTTATTGAACCTCTCTGGCGTTGGAACAAAAATACGTTTTCGAATCTTACAATTAAACTTAGCATGTATCCCCCTGTAAATGCTATGGACTACATTGTTCAAAAAGTAAAATCATGGTGTGTCTTCATAGTGTTTATTATCAGTCTTATCTAGATTTTCCGCGAAGAACCAAATGTATGGCGTCGTCAGCTCAACTACAGCGAGTCAAAACGGACGCGCTGTGTATCCTTCTTGCAGGGAAGAAAGGTCTCCTGGGCGTACCTCTGATCGCGAAGCTGAAATTATGCGGACCTCGCTCGAGGGCCTCGTAGGAGCCCTCATAATGTGGCTACAGTGGTCTACGTCGTCCATCCTAACTAGGACTTTTATGCAGGAGTCGAGATCCCTGGGCCAAGAAGAATAAGTTACTGGGCCGGCGGCCAAAAATGGTTGCCTTGGGCACTTATAGCGATTTTCAAGGTACTGTGCGATCTTTCAAACATCTCATTGGAGTGCTGATGTACATGGTTGTCTGGTGGCGTGAAGTTGAGGAGTTTGCACAGCTCCGAGAAAAGTGGGGACTTGAACTGCATTCCCTGGTCGGTGATTATAATTGCCGACAGACCGAAGCGTGGAATCCACTCTCGACAGAGGGTCTCAACACAAGATTCTACAGTGATGTCTTTCAGATGGATCTACTCATGGTGCACTGGATCGTGAACAACAAACTATAAACAAATTGACCAGAATATATGGCCTTGGTTCTGTGCCTGAAGTCTCATACTATATACTTAACGTTAAGTCGAAGATAGGGAGTTTTTTAAATTACGATTTTAGAGTTGATTCTCAGGCTCTCGAGAACTGCATTGCCTTTCTATGCCTCCACGGTTACCCGAAAATCGACGCTGGCGGTCGTCTCGACCTCTGCAACATGTGGGAACACGGCAACTACGTTATCCTTTCCAGACACGCGTTGAATGTCGGAAATGTTTCAAAACAAAGGTAAGTGGCTGCCTGCAATATATTTCATTGTGAATACGCGGCTAATAACTCACAATTGTCCTTGTACGGAGCTCCGCTGTTTAGAAAAGAAGCTCAAAGGCTGCTAGAGTTGATTCATCTTTTGGTAAAGAGCAGCGCCCACGGCCATGTTTGAGACATCGATGAATATAGGTGGGGCTGCATCTTGCTGAGGGAATATCAGAAGTGTAAGTTGCAGCAGTTATTGTTTGGTGGTCTCAAACGCCTTTATAACCTCTAGTAACCGCGCAATCCGGTGAGAGCCTTTAATCTTCGATACAGCTACAGGTACATGTTAAGGAGTGGTTGACAGCCGGCGGTCTGGGTTAGAAACGCCTGTATAAGTTTAACATGGTTAATAGCTTTCTCAGATCCTTAACCGTCTTCGGAAACGAGGAGCTCGGAATCGCTTTCATCTTGACTGGATCCAGTTGAATACCTTCAGACGTTATCAGGTGAGCAAGAAATCACAGCTGTGGTTGAAAAACTTTATATTTTGTATTGAGTACTAGATGGGTCCAAGGTGACGTTGAAATTAAAAATGCGTTCGAGGTGTTCTAAATGCTTAGACTCAGAAGGGGGAAGCTACCAGAACACTTTCCGAATGTATGAAACAAAAGTGAACGTGAATGAATCTCTGAAATGTTTGCAGTGCATTGCACAGTCCAAAAGATATCCTAGTGAAGGGACAGTCTGAAAGATGTGCACATTGCCATTTTCGAAATTTCCTCGGGTGCTACAGGGATTTGATGGTATATCTTGACTAGGTCCTAGATCGAAAAAATACCGTAGTCTGCGATAGAGTGCACAAAATCGTGAATGAGTGAATTGGGTTATCAATCTGGAATCGTCTGGTCACCTACAATCGCCAGAAAGCCTCCATTCGCCACTGGGTTTTGGGACCATGTGAAGTGGCGAGGAACATCAGCTGTCTGAAGGTTTGCAAACACCCCGCTTGAGAAGTTTTTTTAATTCTTTTCACGTAATTGCGAGCTTATGCGATGGTAATGGATGCACCTTAAGAAAATGTGAGAGCCATTAGTGTTGATGCTATGGTGAATATCATCCTTAACGGACTCAAAAAGACCGTGCTCGGTAGTAATATTGGAGTATTTAACAATTTTGCACAAAAACATGAGCCTGCGAGGATCGACAAGCAATGTGCTGCTGCGAGTTTCGAAGATTGTGGTGTTGCAAAATTATTCACCGAGACTTCAACGTCTGTATCTAGTAGATAGTGGCGCCGTGACAATGCTTGGTTTCATTCATCCGAATCCTCCATTCTGGTTTTTTTTGTAACCTGAGGTTATGTCTCGGAGTAATTTGTTTGGCTCGAAACGAAAACTTCTCTTTGGCGTAACCATAGACATTTTTGAAAGTCTTAACGCCATCTGCGGTAAATGGGAAAGGAATACTTTTTGCAAGTGCCACCCCATTTTCGACACCGCTTCTTGCCCAACTGCTCTCCGGTGATTTTAGTGACCATTCGAATTGAGGAGTTGCTTTATAAGTTCTGCTCCCGGTGATCCTTGAGGATTTCTTGTGCTTGTTTCTTTTTCTAGGTCTGGAGATGTGCATCAGACACTGTCTTCTCAGCTTACATTTTATTTGGACCAGCTGTACTATGCTATCCGGCTTATTGTTTTTTGGGAGATTGGCAGCTCATTAGCGTGGAGTAGAGTGCTGTGCCTATATCAATATGACGTTGAATCTCAACACGGTTTTGTCCACTTTGCCTCTTGTTTATGCACTTCCTGAAATTCAATTAAACCTTTGATTGTTACTTTTATTCCTTCTTAGAGGCACCCTCGCTCGTTCGTTATCCGCTAATTTTTTGCATTTGTACGTAACACAATCAATTAAGTCCTGGTTTTTTCATCACCTGCTGACCAATAAGTGGAGTGTCCAAATAAGGCGATGTCAAATTTAGTACTCCACGCTACCGCGTCCCACATCCCTCTTCCATAGGTAGTGATCTATTTCGATTCTCAATGAATGTACTTAGCACTAAAGTCCCCTAACGGGAAAGATCTGTTTCCAAGACTGTTGAAAAATCATAAGAAAGTCTAAGGAGTCACTTTAAACTTTAGAGGACAGTAGGTCACAGTAAGCCAAAATGAACACCTTTTCGGGGATTGTTCTTTTAGCCGGTGTTTTCAAATTAGGGCATAAAGCTCGGGAAGGATTTTGGAATACGGATGGTACGTTCCGAGACAGGTAAACGTAGATAAATACAGTGTTTATATCAAATCAATAATCAAAAAAAAACTATGCTTTCGTGACGCCAAAACTCTAGTCTCGTACCAAGGATTGACTTACCTATGCTGTTAGGAATTGCCGCTTGCAGAATGTTTGTGTAATTCTCAAATGGCCGAGCATGCACTCGATATATGGTACGTCGATCGAGGACCTCGGGTATCTAACCTAACATTTAAATTGAAAACGTAAGGTTCTGAATAAAGTGACTCCAAGTGACACGAAGTTAACCAATACAATGCAGAATGGCGTTAAGACCTTTCAACTGCTGAATAGAGGAAATTTCGTTTCCTAGAAAAGTTAATTAAAATGACAAAAGGTTGGTTTCAGTTCGGATATTCACCAAAGTAGTTTTCAAATGTAATAAATGTCGGATTCTCCATTGACAAGAAGCTAAAGCCCATGCAAGCGACGACGGTAGTCTAAACATCCCACGCTTGTTGAGAGAAGTAGTGTGTATTCACGAGTGACAACGATATCTGGGTTATCGGGATTTCATAGCGATCAAAAAAATGGTCAGCCCAGAACAGGCAGCGGGAATATACAGCTCTCCCAGACACTGCATGTGAGTTGCATCAAGAGAAAAGAGAAAAGAAACCAAGGATGCTGATTCATTCTGACTTGCCGATCGATGCAAACTCTCATTGGTGGTCATTTCCTGTTCACAGTCGTCAAGCTGATAAAATAAAGGTAAACGATGCAAATAAAGAGTATGTGGCTGTAATGGGAATTGGATTTGGTGCAAAATCAGGGATGGTACTGGGGAAAAGTAATGCTGACAGCGACCTATTTGCAAAACGGGGTAGTAAGCAATATCATCGCGAAAACTCCAGTTGATTTGTTTATTGGTGAAAACCTAAACACCTGGACTAAATCAAAGCTTTTCACTTCAAAGCTTTCTCTCTCGTCCTAAACGAGAAAAAGTACGAGAGAAGTTTTCTTAGGCAATTGTTGCAACGCTATGGAAACAGGATGCAACAAAGGAAGAGGGCTGGATTAGCAGTTCTATGAAGATTGTCAAAAGAAGATTGAGACCAAGATCTGTAGTCGTAGCGGTGGCCGATCATATCTGGGAAATGCGTCCGAGTCTTATTTTCACTGGCAACGCTGCAAAAATTTTTCCTTCGATGAGTACAGTGAATACCTGAACGGAGAAATGAATGAAGAAATCTTCATGGAGTAACCGAAGTATTTGTCGTATCAGGCCAAAATAACAATGGCTGAGGTTACACAAGAGCCTATACTGGTTGAATCTAGTAGGGAAGGGTCTGAAACTCGAACGCAGCAGCTATTCTCTGCGAACTAGGACCTAGCAATGGAAGTGCTGAGAAGTATTTGTACTCAAAGGCAGGAAAGGATTGAAGAATGACCTACTATACATTCTTTTCTACGTCAAAGATTTGGCGAAGCGATGATCACCTGGTTAAGCAGGAAAGCATTATCATCTACAGAAGCAAAATACATTACAGGAAGGTTTTCATGAGCACCCCAGTGAGAGAGCCAATCATTATATTCAAGGACGACCAAGGTTGTAAAAAACTGATGCCACGTTCCGGAGCAGTAAGGAGCAAGCATATTGTCGTCTGCTAACATCAGATGAGGAACCTACTGGAGAAAAAGATCATTGAGGTCCTGCACTATTTAGCAAAAGACCAGCAAAGCTAGTTAAGATTCTGACGAAGCAGTTGTCCGCAGGCAAATTTGAAAAAATGACAAAGGACTACAATTGAGTAGGTCCAAGCATTCTGAAGCAAGAAGGAGTGTTGCAATGTTGCACCTCCAGAATGTTTGGACAACGCTCAAGTGATTTGAAAACACACTCAGTAAATGGCCTTTCAGTCGTTATGCAAACAGAGGACCTTCGGTCTCGTGGTGTGGTTTATAAAAATGATGTAAATATCCTGGCACGATTGAAAAAGAGCCCCTAGTAAAGCTACACGAAGTAGTGAAGGGAGGGGCCTAAAACTCAACAAAGAGAAGACCAAACCATAACATAAGCCGAAATAAAGACGCAACCAAATAAAACGCGACACTAAAGGACTACAACTTTAGACAAGCCGACAGTTTTGCGTATGCAGGCACAACCCTCACAAAGAACAACAACAAAATAAACGAAATCAACAGACTATCGTGCTTGCTAATTAAATATTTTAGCTCGTGTAGTAAAATACTTTGATTTGGCCTGTCCCATGTTATGATAGTGAGAATGGACGATGAACCAGGGCCGAGAGCTAGAAATTAACGATGTGGAATGTCGAATTTTCAGGAAAATGTTTGGCTTGTCGAGGGTGCATGGAGGAAGGGGATACAACGCTAATAAAATTCGAAAGCTTCAGAAGAACTCCTCATTCAGTGGCAAGTTGAAATGTAACCACCTCAAAAGAAATGAGAACACAGTGATAACAAAAATTAAACGCTGGTTGGTTTCGGAATAAACTAGACTAGAAATCAATGTCGGAGTGTAGCATCAGGAGAAAAAAACTACTTCTAGTGCTAGTGAAGAATATTCTGTTTCTCAACTGGAGGCAAATTGAGCTTTACTTACATCTCCAAATATTTTTCTTTGTTATGATTAAAATCCACCTTGTTTATATCCCACACATTTTTGTTTAAAGTTGACATTCACAGGATTTCTAAATTATCAAAATTCTTAAGGCGCATGCCTGGTATAAGGTGTCAACGTTTTACTTTGCATTCCTTAACTGTTGTTACAGTTTTTACCTATTCTTTGTACTGGTGGCGTATGCAGAATTAAGTGGTCTCGAACTCTTAGTAGGTTGCGATGCGAATGCTCAACATATTTGTTGGGGCAGTAGCAAATGCAATCCAAGAGGAGGGAAGCTATTTGATTTCATCACTTCAGCTGGTCTTATGACTGCAAACGTAGGGTGCGCCCCTACGTTCGTGGGACCGAGAAGAAGCGAAGTAATTGACCTAACAATCTGTACCCCAAAATTGTTAGAGTTGATTACACACTGGCGAGTGCTAGACGAGGTTTCACTGTCAAATCACCGATATCTAGAATTCAGTCTGACTATTGCGGGCGAATAGTCTGCAATACAAAGACGGAACCCTAGGAAAACGGATTGGGCAAAGTTCAATGAACTCCTTGGTAATAAAGTACAGTTCCCTAGGCGACTAAGGACTCCTTTGGTGCTGGAAGATGAATTGAAAACTCTGAACTGCACACTTTTAGAGTGCTATGAAGAGGCTTGTCCTATTTCCCGATGCCAAAGCGGTAAGACGGTTCCTTGGTGGAACCAAGAACTGCAAAAACTCAGGAAATCAACCAGGCGGCTTCTAAACCGTGCTTGCAAAAGTAACAAGAACGAAGACTGGTTAAATTTCAGGAATTCACAACGTGAATATAAGAGGCTCGTTAGGTGTTCGAAACAAGACTCCTTTAGAGCGTACTGTGAGGAACTGGAAGGCGAAAGAGAGACTTCAAGGCTGTACAGAGTCCTCAAAAGGGATGAGTCGGCCAAGTTGGATTCCCTTAGAAAACCCGACGGTACTTTCACGAGCTCCAGACTGGATTCAGTACAGATCCTCCTGGAAGTACACCACCCGGGAGAACGGGTGAGAGAAGTGGTAGGGGGAGAGACGGTTCTTGCAACCCCTTCAACACGCAAGTGTTGCAAGGGGAACTGGAACACTGCGAAAGCGGTTGTTACCCATGAACAGTGAGTGCTGCCATACTGTCCTTTGAACATTTCAAAGCACCTGGCATGGATGGCATCTATCCGGCAATGCTAAAGGATGGTATAGAGCATTTAGAGCGACCTCTAAGAAATATTTTTCGAAGATGTCTTACTCTGGGCTACGTGCCTTCTTCTTGGCAACAGGTTAAGGTAATTTTCATACCGAAACCTGGGAAAGATAACTATTCTAATCCAAAGAACTTCAGGCAGATCAACTTCACTTCATTCTTGCTGAAAGGTTTGGAGAGACTGGTTGAGCGTCACATTCATGGAAACGCACTTAGGTCACACCCACTTAGTGAAAACCAATATGATTACCAACGTGGAAAGTCCTGTGAGTCTGCTCTTCATTCTTTGGTCACAAAGATAGAGGATGCAACTTTGAATGGTGAGTACGCGATGGGGGTGTTCGTGGACATTGAAGGGGATTTTGACTGTCCGCCTTTTCAAAAACTCTGTGATGCCGCCACTGCGCATGGTGTTGATGATGCTTTAATTAAGTAGATCCATGCTATGTTAACGCAAAGATTGCTGTGCGCTGAGGTGGGGGTCGATCGCTACCTGACTACAGAAGCAACGAAGGGCTGCCCCAAGGAGGTGTGCTTTCGCCATTTCTGTGGAGCATGCTGATCGACTCACTACTATGCAGACTGCAAAATTTGCCAATACACGCTCAAGCTTATGCTGATGACGTGGCTGTACTTGCTGTTGATCGGGATCTTAGAACGGTGTGTAGGAATATACAACGTGCCGTTGATTTGATAGACAGTTGGTGCCTCAGACATGGTCTGTCAGTTAATCCAAATAAAACCACAATGATTTTATTCACAAAAAGGAGAAAACAGGATGGACTTTGCTCCCTGAGATGAGGGGTGCCACCCTTCAACTCTCTGAAGAAGTGAAATATCGAACAAACATGTAGAGTAAAGATGAAACGAGCTCTCACAGCTTATGGGCTGTGCAGGCGGACCTTTGCCTCGACATGGGGACTCAGGCCTCATGTGGTAATGTGGATATACGGTGCCATCATTAGGCCGATGTTCGTATATGCATCCGTAGTGTGGTGGGTTAAGGTGAGGCAAAAAGGTTTTCACCGTGAACTAGCCACACTGCAAAGAACTGTGTGTCTGGGGATCACTGGTGCCATGGGCACGACATCCGGCGCAGCTCTCAATGCACTACTTAATTTGCAGCCCCTGGATATATTTATTCAAAGCACTGCAATGAGAGCAGCTCATAGACTAATTCGATTAGATCTATGGGAAAACAACGGATGTGGGGGGCACAGAGCATTGGAAGAGTTACTGGGAGGGCTGGATCCAGTTCTTACAATGCCTTCCGATTCTCGTGTCCCTATACATCTGTTTGGTAGAAGATGCGTGGCGGGATATACGGAAGTCTTCTACACCGATGGCTCAAAAACAGAAGAGGGTTCTGGAGCCGGAGTCTACCTCTCGAATAAAACTAGAAGTGGGCTTTTCCTTTGGGAAAATATGCAACGGTTTTTCAAGCCGAAGTTTATGCGATCCTAAGGATGGCAAACTGGATGATTGATGAGCGGTTGAAGGGCAGGCGCATCGCATTCTGCAGTGGCAGTCAAGCTGCATTGAGGGTATTGAGCAGTCCTTTGATCACCTCGAAAATCGTTCGGAAATGCAGAAACCGTTTGAACTCTATGTCTAGATTCAATACGTTGGAACTACTCTGGGTACCTGGTCACTGTGGCATAGAGGGAAATGAAATCTCGGACACTTTAGCGAAAGAGGGGTCAATTTCCCCTATGCCGGGACCGGAGCCAGCAATTGGGGTATCAGTAGCATTGGCTAAATCTGTTTTGAAAAACTGGGAACAAGCTTCCCATAATGACAGGTGGCAGAGCCTAAATGCTGCTCGACACACCAAACTTTTCCTGCCTGAACCGAACATACGTACCGCAAAGTTTATCCTGTTGAAAAGCAGGAGGACTTGCAGGTGTATTGTGGGCATTCTGACAGGCCATAATTCACTAGCTGGGCATATGTTGAGAATAGGAATTACCGAAGATCGTGTAATGAGGAAGCGGAATCCAGCATTTCCTATGTGAATGCCCCGCCTATGGACGCATCAGGCATCAGATCTTTGGTGCCGATGTTCTCCAATTGCGATGGGTAACATCACATCCACTAACGGAAATCCTGCGATACGTTAATGAATCCGGAATATTCCGTTAGACGGGTGAGGCGAGTACAATGGGCCAACACGGCCTGAGTGCTCAGAAGCTGTAGCTTCTCCCCCACCATACACACACTCACACACACTTTGTACTACTGCCTATGATGCCATTTAATTCTAATCCTTACTTTTCTCAACTTCGAATACTCACCCTCTTCCAGGTACTTTTTTTGATCCACCTGAATTACTATTATAATTTTCTAAATTTTTGTTTATTAATTAGATTTTACTTTTGGCAGATCATTATCCAAAGGAGCGCCGATTTTAAAAGATGACGGGAAGCCATTATTTCCAAATGTAACTTTAAATTATTCCTTCTATGGTGCAATTGCACGATTATGCATCTGCATATTCGCAGTCGCTTGACATGTGTTTATAAAAGAGTGCGGCGAGAGAAAATGTTTCACTTCTGAATTTAGGTCATTTACCAAATTCCAAGAAACTGACTTCATCTGCAAAAAAATTTATGCGTCAGTTCACGAAATCCGAAACCTGAAAAAACAGTTTCTAGAGGTGCACCTTTTCACTTCGTTGTTTTTCACAGGATCTAACGTCAGGAAATCAAACTCTCACTCAAACGGCAGGACCAACTTCGACTTCGCAACCCATATCATCACGACTATAATGCCTAAGGTAAATAAACATACACACAAACGTACTTTTCCCAATTTCATTGATACTTTAGTCAGTTCAGCATTCCAGTCACATAGGCATTCATAATGCCGAGGATTCCCTTCCCATTATTACTAGGGGACCGGCCATTCTTATCTGTCCATTTGCCGTAAATTTAATAGACTCTATATCTGTTCATTGTGCACGATAATCCTCATCATGTAGTCATCACTGCCATTTAAAACCATTGTTCGGGTTTCAATCCTTAACCGACAAATTCTCCTCTCTCTTCCCAGCGCTACCCGATACCGTTGGCATTAGAACCTCTATTTACATGCGAACAATTGGCAAAAGTTGAAAAGGTGTTCCGGCTTTGTTGCAAGGCTCAAAATCGACGTACTTAGGCCGTATTTTACGGAGAAAGTTTTTTATGCGCTACTTATTTTAGTCGGTGAGTTTCGACTCGACGACTTTTATCTGTGTAATAAGGACATAGTTTTTGCTGGGGAAAGGGCAGTGATTGACTTTATAAAAGTCGTTCATGGGAAGCTGGAACGTATTATGTTACAGCCGAGATATAATCGCAATGAGGCCTAGGTCCTGAAATACGAGAACATCTTCTGAGGTCCTATCAGAGAAGATACCATAATTTGTCCGTAGTGTATTTTATTACTTGGCGTTCACTACTGTGCAGAGAGGACATATTAATATACATACTCTAATGAGTTCGAGATATTCAACAATCTCGATCCTCATAGAAATATGGAAGAAACCTGTGTGTGGTTACAGCTACGAAAATGTTTCCTGGATTGAGGACATAGCGAAATGAATTTTAAAATGAAGAACCATTTCAACTTATATAAATATGTAGTTGTCTCTAATTAAATTTAGAATGACCTTTAGCTCATTAACCGATTCCTTTTCACACTTCGTTAATTTGAGGGGGTAGAAACATGTTTTAGCTTCTGTGCTGCGATATTGGGTGCTAGCGCTATATACAGAAAAGGAAACCGTTTAAAAGAAGAGCAGTTTAAAGTGTAAAATCGTAAATTTCATTTGATCCATATGATTGTAAGGACACTATGGACGAAGTCTTAAAATGAAAGGTTGCCTTGGAAAATATTTTTCTGTTTTATTGGCTAAAAGTATCTAATTTAAAAAAATACGTACTTCAACCAACTGTCCCCTTCTTCAGTGTTTTATCTTCTGAAAAAAAATATACTTTACAAGAAGAAAAAGCCGGCACCTGGGAAGAAATTAGGCGACTACTGACCCCCACCAAGCGAATGGCCACAAAGATAAGAGCATCGTCCAATCAACACAAAACCATTAAAGAATTAAAAGAGAAACCCGTTTTCTACTTACCAGCAGACATCTTAGACAAAGGAGTATGTAGACGACTTAGTACGCCAAAAATTAGAAGAAGGTAAGTTTCATGTCATGAGGAATGACCCTCTGCCAGACTCCGTTAAAAGAGTGGAAAAGGCGCAGGCTGAATGCAAGCTCATTATTTAGAAAGCAACCAAATTGAGTATGCCTAATCCACCTCTCCCCATAATAAAATGCCTCCCCAAAATACATAAAGAAGGCAACAAGGACAGAGAGATAATCGCAGCAACGAATTGATGGACCCAAAATGTTGCGAAGTGGCTCTTTGAAGAAGTTAAAAGTTTAGGCCTAAAAATAGAAAAACGAGCAGTGAGAAACAGTGGAAAAGTCGTTGCCTGATTCAACGAGGTCGGAGTGATACAGAGATACAAATGTTAGTATCCCTCGACGTAAAAGCGCTGTTTCCAAGCATACCGATGAAGGAAGCTCTACACTTGTTCGAAGAATGGATCACGACACACGAAAACTCATCCGAATGGAGGAAGAAGGCTAAATTGTATAAGAAACTGGTCTTCACGTGCATGAGTGAATTCTATTTCACATTCAGGAATAATATTTAGAAAACAACCTCCGGAGCAGCAATGGGCAACCTTCTCTCACCGCTGCTATGCGCGGTATTTATGGAAAACCTGGAAGATGAACTCGAGGAAGCTGGGGCACTCCCGAGATTCTGGATTAGATACGTGGATGATGTATTAGCAATTATCAAAAGGGAAGAAGCAGGAACAATCCTCGAGAAACTCAACCGGGCACACAGAAGCATCGATTTCACCATGGAGATCAAAAAGGAAGGGGAGATACTCTTTCTAGACTTCAAAATAACCCGGAAAGAAGGGATTTTCAATTCGACATCTACAAGAAACCAACCCAAAAACAACAAACCATCACATACACCTCAAACCATGATTTCCACCATAAGCTGGTAGCATACAACTTTGTGATTCACAGGATGGTCACAGTACCGCTCAATGAGGAGAGAAGAAATAAAGAAATGAAGTACGTCCTGGAAACAGCCATGAAAAACGGATACAACAAGAACCTTATCGAAAACCGGATCAAAAAGAAACTCCAGGTCTCAAGACAGCAACTTTCAACACTCTTCCAGGAGGTGAACACAAAACCTAGGCAATGGATAACACTAACCTACTCGGGTTAGGCAGCTACATAAACGAGGATTCCGGTTCACATCGACCAGCAGACGATACCTACTTACAGTTATGGTTACAATCAGTCAAGGACAAAAAGAGTGTACGGAAAAAGCGGCATTTATAAGATCTCCTGTCCGTAATACGTATTCGTTTAAATTAGATACTTTTAGCCAATAAAAGGGAAAAATATCTTCCAAGGCAATCTTTCATATCATGTGCTGTCATAGCACGTATCATTTCTTTAGCTGTGAATTCGCAATCTAAGGAAATATTTCAGGACAAAATCGAAAACGTAGAGCACTTATAACACCGTATCTTTAATTGAGATAGGGTCTTCCCAATAAAATTGGGGTTGTGAGTTTATTATAATAGTAATATTTTCTTCTCTTGTAAAAAATTATTGGAAAAAGCAGAAAAAAAAGTACAGGAGCCTATTGCGTTCGAAAGTGAATAGTTTGTAACCAAATCTCATCCATTCATCCGACACTCTTTCCTCCCTAACTTCCATTCACGGATTAAGGCTGAAGGTTAGGTTTTGGAGCGAATACAAATTCGGGCTAATACGTTTCCTTTATAATCACTACCTCGAGGTGGAAAATATGTTCCAGTTACAGTTATTGGGCTGCGTTTATTTGAGAGACTGTAAAGTGCAGCAGCTTCACGCGCTCATTCCCATTGGACTATTTTCCTAAATCGCGTATTCAACGATCTTTTGCCTGTGGTGTTCGCGGTCTATTGTGAATATTCAAAGGTGTTTTAGAAACAGAGAGTAAAGTGAATTCTCGTTAGGATGAATTACATGGCCATACCATCAACGACGCCTCTCTCGCGATTTATCGACGAAAGGGCAACCTCATATCGATGGCGAATATCTTTATTTCAGATGTGATCAAGACGTGTTACGTCACCCGTCCAAAGTAACATCTTCGTCTCCATCACCACTACTCATTGTTTTTATAGTCGGCCAAAGCTCAGTACCAGAGAGGATGGCAGGGTGGACGACACTACGGTAAATTTTCTTTTTAAGACTTTCATTAATACGTCGATCATAAAGAGTGTCAGTTGCGGAACGTCACTTCATCCAGCTTGTAATGGTGGGTGAAGCAATCTCGTAACGCCATTCAACATCAGCTGAAAGCATTGATCCGAGATACTTAAGTTGCACAGTTCTGGTCAGTCACTGATAGTGATAATGACTATTTCCGGCAGGGGTCGGTCGTCAAAAACTGTGTTTTATTCAGATTCAGTCTAAAATGGTGTTGCATCAAGCGACCCATTCCATTTTTGAGCAAACTGCTCCAGATCAACGTTCCTATGAGACACTATGTAGGCATCATCTGCATAAAGCAGCCGACGTTCGATGTCACATGCGAAAATATCCATAACAAGAACAAAGAGGAATGGTGAGACACATGAAGCGAACTTTACTTTTTGCATTGCCGTAGAACAATTTAACTGAGCGTACGAGCACTTTTGGTACTAGGTGTTGCCGCAGAGCATTCCAATATAAAGAGGACTTGAGTTGTTTCTCTGTGAGTAACCACGCCATGTGCATTCGGTAGTTCTGCAGCTCTTGACAAACCTGGCTTGATTCATGGTTATTTGAACGATGTCGCGAATACGATTTTCAAAACTCCGTTCAAAAATCTTCAAGGTTTGGGACCGCAACCAGATCGGACGGTAATTTGGACACTCCGCTGGGTTACCTTTCTTTTTCCGTATTTGAAGAGTGGTGCTTTCCTACCAAAAATTAGGCGATGACGGCGTTACGGTTTCTTACCAGGGCAGAGCAAATCGGCGGACGCTGCCTCCCCTGTGTCCTGGGAGCAGCGTGACCGAAGCAGATGTTGAGTGCTCCTTTATATAATTCGCAGAACACATAACTACGAATCATATTGAGCGCAAATCCACCTTATTGACCAGAGCTTGGCCAGAGCTGAAAATATTTTTTTTTTCGAGAATTGTATGGTCCAAGTCCGCATCAACTTATGGTGTTCAATCCGCTGAAAGATTCGCTGAGCCTCAGTGTTTGGACCCAGCTCTTGGTTTTCCTCTTTGCTCAGCTAAGATCTCAAAAGGCCCTATTGTTTTCCCTGATTTCATTCTTCCGATTATCTTCTCGACTTCAGTGTGTGTGTGTGTGATGGGGGAGAAGCTACAGCTTCTGAGCACTCAGCTAAGGGGATCCTTATCCATGCCAAAAGGCGGTGTAAGATGTTTTTTCACCGAATATAGGCACATTGGGTATCAATTGTAAATATCTTGATTAGTAGTTTTCGAATCCAGCCTTACTTTTGACATTTATTGGAAAAGCGGGGAGTTCGGGGTTCGAAATTGACGATGTCTTTAACGGATCCGTGTCCGGATAGCTGAGTGGTTAGAGCACAAGGCTGTCGTACGGAAGGTCGCGGTTCAAATCTCGCTGGCGGCAGTGGGATTTGTATCGTGATTTGACGTCGGATACCAGTCGACTCAGCTGTGAATGAGTACCTGAGTCAAATCAGGGTAATAATCTCGGGCGAGCGTAATGCTGACCACATTGCCTCCTACAGTGTTCTGTAGTGTACCGCTACGGTCTTGAATGAAGTGCTCTAACACACTTCAAGGCCCTGATCCAATATGGATTGTTGTGCCAACGATTATTATTATTATTATTTTTAACGGATCCACTTTCAGATCTATCTAATCAAAAGATCTAAAAACATCATGAAGCTGCCTTCATACGGTGCCCAGGCTCCAAAACATTGATTCTGCTGCTAACAAAATGCCACATATCTCCGTCGGAAATATGATATCGCTGTCAGCCCAATTCCATAAACGGGTTTTCCGAAAACACTTTTGAACCCAATACACCCTCCACGGCTGAACCGCTTGCTAAGATTATTATCAGAATCGTAAAGGATTCGTTGCCGACTGTTGATCATTCTTCCCTTTTGGTGATTACAGCCTAGTATGTATTCTTAAAGATAAATTTAGAAAGTATATGATCTGGGCCCTGGCGTGATGAAAGGGCTGGGGATTCGCAGGCCCGGACTTTTATCAAGGACTTGCAATACAATTTTCAATGGAAAAACGGCAGCCCGTGGCCCGGCATAATTGTTAGCCCGGACTCCTATAATTCCCACCACGGGCTCCGATTTTCTCTTTACGGAACTACTTGGGTCAGCCATTTATCGATGATGGACGCATGACTGTACTATATGAGTTGTTGGCCTCCTATATGAATCGTTTTGTTTCCCATTTCAAATTAACGGGGGTTAGATCTAGTATAACTTCGAGTGAGGTTGTCTAGGTATTACTGAGCCCTTGGATCAACGCTATCCATTGCCAAGAGCCATAACAAGGGAGAGAAAATCCTTTCCACGGGTAGCACTTAAGACAACTTGTTTCATTATCTTTTTTGACAACAAGGATTATCTTTCTCCACTCCAGCATGTGAATAATCTAACTATTAGTAATTGATCGATTCATGCTGCTTGCCGCAACACCACTTGTAGAAAATGAGGTGGGTTGAAGGCACCTTCTATGACGATAAAAGTGCACAAGGCATGTCCCGGTGTCATATTTCTTCAATTTTTGGCGTACCCTTGTACCCTCGTCTTCGTGCATATGACACGGAATGCTATCTACAGTGAAGCGGCTACTTAGGAATATGTATATTAGCTTTGATTTAGAACTTTCCAAACTAATTTTAGACCTTTCCAAATTAACTAATTTCGGAATTTTCCATTTCAAATTCAGAATTTTTTCAATATTTTACTATAATGTTTTAGCGAGCCTTTTACCACTGGATGACGATGAAGCTGGGATTCTTTGAAGAAAAAATTGGTTTGCCTATGAATTTTCTGTCATTGTTTGAATTGACCATGCTATTTGGTCTGGGAAAAAATGTAACCCACTGCTACCCTTTGCGGTGGAAATGGATGCACCTTAGATGAAGATCGATGAACGACGGTGTTGATGTATGTATGTATCAGGAGTTTAGCAATTAATGAAGGAATATTTGGCATTTTTAGCTATCAACGAATGAAAAACTGTGCATAGAGAGTTTCTCATATAAGATGAACACAAAGCCTTCATATCCAAAGCGCCCAGCCTCCAGTATCCCCATTTGTTGTGTAAAACAAAAATGTATTCACTGCCTGTCTATCTATCACAGGCGCCTTTCTCAAAATGGCTACACCGACCCGAACAAAAATTGGTGGACAGATGGAAATTACAAAATCCGATATACGCAGTGAGTGACATCAATTTAAGTGGAGTTTAAAGGGGGCTCCCCATACATACAAAGTGGAGATGTAAATTTTTTATCAACCAAATCATGTGGTGTATCAAATGAAATGTCTCGATTAGTATTTTCCGAAACTGATATTAATTTTGACGTAGATTTCAAAGCGTGAATAAAGAAACAAAATGTACACACTTAAAGTGAGACAAGAAACTATCTAGCGCAGAAATTTGAAAAAATTCAGGGTGGTGCTCTTATTCGAAATCTAGGCTTCAAAATATGTCCCACTTCAACATCTGCTCAAATAAATTTCGTAATAGTATATTATCAACTTTTAGAAATTGACTGAAAATCCCCCTTGAACCGACATAGAGAACAGTGTCGCACATACGCATGCTAAATTTTATGGAAATTCGGCTATTACTGCATCCCAAGCCATGTAAATAAGATACTAATGTCATAATTGCCGAGAATAATTGACATTCGAGTGGAATATCAAAGTACCATTCATTAAGAATCTACTTCTACTGTTACATTTCCGCCTCCAATCTTTGCGCGGCGAACCGCCGGCAGTTAAAAGCAACATGCTTCGTATCCTTCGGAATCATCACGTATGCCGGGCAATAAGGGGAGTCGTTACTCCCGAAGCGACAAAGGTATGCACGGTACCCTCCGTGTCCGCTTAGGAATTGAGTTAGGTTGTAACTAACCTCACCGTGCCTTCGCTTGATCCATTTTGAGACCTCTGGAGTAACCATCCCATCTTTTTTGCCATTATGAAATAGATTCACTCCCTACTAATTGACGATGGTAGGTATAGGACTCACCGATTTCCTATGATGGGTCATAGAGGCGTCCCCCCTTGTTCACCAAGATCTGTCTATCTATACGTCTCTCTGTCTCTCTGCCACACGCATTTTTCTCAGGTACGGTTATAGCGATTGACACCCAATTCGGTGGAAAGGTGGGAACTGTGAACGCTCACGCATACAGCGGGTTACATCCTTCTACATTGAATTTAAGGTGGGGTCGCCATACATGCAAAAGAGGGGTGCACATTCTTTTCCAATAAATATAGTTATATGGTATCAAATGAAAGGTCTCGGATAGTATTTTTCTAAGCCAGCCTTAGTTTAGACATTCATTGGAAAGGTGGGGTGGAACCCATTCCTAGAAATTACTCAATCAAAAAATCTGAAAAGGATCAAGAGGCTGCCACTATATGGTGTCTAGGCTTGAAAATATCCTCCATACCGAAATTTGTTCAAAAAAAGCCAATAATAATACATTACTATAATTTTCAGTAATTAGCTGCAGACCCCCCAAGTTCATCTTAGAACCACGAAATTGCAGCAATGCAGGCTATAATATAGAGCATGATCTTACCAAGGTTGGTGGAAATCCCAATATTACTAATAAAGTTATAATATGTTAAATTGGTCGCTTCCGTGCAAATTCAAGACTTCGAATGTCAACATCACCCGAAAGTGGATATTCTTACATAATATATGCTTATATTACGTGCTAGGGACTAATGGGACGAATGTCCAATGCAGTGTTTTTATAAAAGAAATACAGAAAACCTTTCATAACCGAAGCGTTCACCTACCGGTTTCCCGAATTGTTATATTTTTGAAAAGTATGGAAGAATGGAAATGTTTTTAAGGTTTTCTGTATACGTACATGCAAAAGGGGGTGTAATTTTTTTTCAACAAATTTGGTCATGTGGAATATCAAATCAAAGCCTCGGTTAGTACTTTCCGCAGCCGGGCTTAGTTTTGGCATTTGTTGGAAACGTGGGGCGTGCGCGGGGTCGAAAGGGATCATTTTTTTAACGGAGGTTCTTACACTATATTAAAAAAGTTATAATGGGACGAATTGCAGCTTCCGGATTTTTTATTTCTTTCTTTTTAAGGTTTTGTGTAAACACAAAACCTTATTAAAATCGGTTTACTGTCTGTCTGTCTGTCTGTCCGTCTGTCTGTCTGTCTGTCTGTCCGTCACACGCATTTTTCTCGGAGACGGTTATAGCGATTGACACCAAATTTGGTAGAAAGGTGGGAACTGTGGACGCTCACGCATACAGTGAATTATATCCTTTTACGTCGAATTTAAGGGGGGTCCACATACATGCAAAAGGGGGGTGTAAAATTTTTTTTCATCAAATATAGTCATGCGGGGTATCAAATTAAAGGTCTCGATTACTACTTTTCAAAGCCGATCTTAGTTTTGATATTCGTTGGAAGGGTGGAGAGCGCGGGGGGTTGAAAGTGATCACTTCTTTAAGGGGGCCATTCTCAGAAACTACCAAACCGAAAATTCTGAAAAAAATCAGGAGGCTGCCACTATATGGCACCTGGGCTCCGAAATACCTTCCATGCCGATATCTGTTTAAATAAAGTTAATAATAGTATATTACTACAATTTTTTGTAATTGGTTAGAAACTCCCCTTAAGTCCATCCTAGTACCATGAAATTTTGCAATGATATAGGCTATAATATAGAGCATGATCTTACCAAGTTTGGTGGAAATTTCACTATTACTAACAAAGTTATAATACCTCAAATTTGTTGCTTCTTTGGAAATTGAAGCCTATGAATGTCAATATCACCCGAAAGTGGATGCTCTCACATAATATATGGATATATTACGTGCTACGTACTAAGAAATACACAAAACCTTTCGTACCTGAAGCGTCCAGCTTCCGGTTTCCCGACTTGTTTTTTTAATGGAAAGAGGCAGTGCTGATTCTTGCGGCCTGGCGTGTTTTGCTCTCATAACACAATAATAATAGAAAAGGTGAATGAAATTTAAACTGTATCTAAGCTTAAACTACTTCCGCACATTTCGTTGATTCTTTCAGAGAATGTTTGCCTGATCTTGGCTATCTGGTAGGGCTCGAGCTGCTACTCTGTTCCTGGCGGTAAGCCGTCCTTGTTAAAGTTCATTCCAAATTTTGGATTTTATCCCTGTAACTGCCGTCTTAATTTTTTACTTTACTAGGTAACGTTTTCTAATCTATAAAATTCTCACAGTTTATATAACCCATTCTTAAACTGATTAATCAATACGTTAAGTTGTTCAAGGTGGGACTCAAAATTTTATCTTGCCTTTTCTGGGGATATTGTTTGTCTTGTATCTGCTTGGTATGGCATAGCGAAGCTGTGTATTTTTTATAAGATAGAAACTGGTACCTAGTTAGATAACAAACTAACCAGTGTGCTGTCCTACTCCCATATATAATAGCTATCCTAATGGGATTTAATGCCTCCAGGCGGACTTAGGCATGGAAAACAGGGATTGGCTATTTTCTCGGCTTAGTTACTTTCTAGAACTCGCTCGTATTTGGTTTACGTACAACCTATCTTGCGTCAGAACTGACTAACACTTACTCAGAGTCGTAACTGAATGATAAAAGCACGTAGTTTTTCGTCTGATAAAATTGTTATTTTACGTAGATGCGTATTTCGGGAGCTACTTCTTCCCTTCTTCAGTAAGGAAACTAAAAAAAGAAAGCATGGGTTTTTATAGAGAGTTGGTAGCAAAGTGATACTACCCAACTCATTTCTCTTTAACAATAATTTAGTGGCTAAAATACTGAATAATGGAATAAGTAGTTCTCCAAATATAGACATATTTACATGGAGTCAAAATTTCGTAGGAGGAAAATTTACATGTTTACATAACTGGAAAAGACTACAAGCATCAAAAATGCTAACTGCTTTTTGAAGAATTTTCTTAATTTGAGTTTCCTCCAGTAAGATGATCTTTACAGCGAAAAAGAGTGTCTTCAGATTCTATTATAGTTTACTCATGATTATGTTATGAGCGAAAAGGTAAAAGGACATGCACGACGCTAATAGCACAAGAATTGTGTCCTATGTCGTACCGTAACCCACATCTTCCTGGGAATCCCTGGCATTTTAATTAAACCAACCACCTTTTGCGCTGAAACCATGGGCTTGAATCAAGTATGTTTGTAGGTATATACTTCCATGTACATATTACTGTTCTTCCGCTTGAGCTGAACTTTTAATATTTACGACTTTCATTTCCAGGTTTTCTAACTTGAGAACTTCCCTTTCAAACTCCACCTCGTATATTCATTGAACTTTGCCGTTGTTTCTCAAAACGCTACAATACATCACACAAAGGATGAAAAGCTCTCGAAATACAACAGAACGATTTCAACAAATCTTTTGTTCCACAGAAAAACTAATAATCACTAGGAACAAGACGTTTTGTTTCAGTAGTGCCTATCAAGAATATTGTACACGTCCTTACTTCATGTTTGTGCGGATTTAGGTTGCTTACGGAAACATGCAGACTGGGCGTACAGTCTGTGATAGAGGAGTGATGGCGTACTTTTGACTCTACATAGATGATGGGCAGGATTGCCAATAAAGTTTACTTACCATTCAGGATCTAAGTTGACTGCCTGCAGTTATTACCTACGCATCAGTCCATTAGAAAATACTGGAAAATAACTTTGATAATTTCTAAGATTGTCTCGAAAATTGTATTCCCTTTTATAGAGTATGAAACCAGTGACACACTGTAGCTAAAGGATTTGAGTGTAGGTCCGCGGTTTGCTGCCGATACCATTTGCGGTCTACGTGTTGTTATTACTTTGCAAATAGCAATGTGAAACAAAGTCGGCTGCCAATACTCGGTCCTCGGAACATAAAAGTCCTGTGGCTAAAGTCCTACGTCTGAAGTCCTGGGTTTTCCCGGCACCTTTCTCATTCGATTCGATAATTGTGTGCTCGAAACAAAGGGAATCAATAAGGCTTTCCCGGAGTGCTGTGTAATATGGGAAATCAGGTCCACTTGAGGCATTGCGAAAATTTTGATACATTCGAGGGCTTCGCACATTAAAGGACTGAAGCACACTTGTCGGGATAAAATCGAAACATGGAATTGTTGCAAAATTAGTAAAGGGTGCAAATTCGATGTCCTGGACGAGAAGTACACGAGAGGCACTTAATCAATATGCCCGGCTTATAGTCCTTTCCTGTAGAGGTACGCAATGTTTTGTTCAATATATACAATTTGTTTCTCACGACAGATGTCCGCGCGACCGGGGGAGCCGTAGAGGTAATAATATCTGATTCCTACACATTGGATCCTTGTTTATCGACACGTTGCATTGTATGAAGGATTTGAGTAGCTGAGAACATGTTAACATGTTTGAAAATACTCATATATTGTCCCACCCAGGAAGAAATTCAAACAGTAAAGTAATCTGTTAATAAAACATTTACATATATAGTTTATCTAGCAAATGCATTTTAGTGAGAAAAGACAAATAGATATGTCAAACAGGATCTGTATTTGTGTTACATTACTCTCGTGGAATTGATGGAAAGTAACTACTTCTATGCATTAAGTCCCACTAGAGTTGATACTTGAATCTTCTAATTTCCCCTACAGAGACTCTTACCCAGAAAGGTCATATGTTTTAATAACGACAGTTCAGGCTACCAAGAAGAGCCGCAACTTGAAACACAATCAATTCTTCATCCTCCGTTTTCTCACCTTCAACGATTTGTATCCTGTAAACTTTGTAATCATCTGAGAGCACAATACGTAAGAGTATTTGTAATTTCTTCGATCATTGAAATCAAGTCATGTGTGAGTGCTACAAGAAATCACGAACAAGGATTTTATCTTCACAGAAAGGAAAACTTTGATCAAGTAGACCTCCCGGAGGTGAGAAAATTCTTCAAGGCGTTGCAGCCTGCAAATCGACAAAGCACGGCGACATACTGTGTGATACTTTAAGTGCAATGATAAGAGCTCTTCAGGCTAACCTCAAAACCGATATTACAAGACGACCCGCATTTGCAATATTCAAGAAGTACGAGGTTCTGAAATGTGTAGCTGAGCTATTCGATCATGATTTTATGCACGTCTCGATTATAAAGGAATTGATGTTGGTTCGAGCACGGCGAGGAAGGATACTCCTGACGGACCACCATGCTCTTACTTCCGCATCCAATCTAGTTTAAAATTTAATTTGAAGTAAATTGAAAACATATAACTAACTTTGGAATATTGAATGTGCATTTCAGCGTAGAATAGTTTCCTAGATAAGTGCGAAGTGGGTGCTTAATGATAGTTGAAGACTTGTCCTCTTTTGCTCCTAATCTGATATTCCATAAATGCTCAAATGTGTTCAGGTATTGGTATGGAAACTATTTTCAGGCCCTAGTTTTCTTGAAGTAACTGACTCTTTCCGAACCCCCGCAATTCTCCCATTTGCAATCAATGTCAAAGCTAATATCGGTTTCGGAAAGTAATAATTGAAGCCTTTCATTTACATCCCTTCTCTGCATATTGGTAAAATCAATGTTAGTCATTGCATACAGTGAAATTCACAGACTCCACCTTTCTAGCAAATTTCATATCAATGGGTCTAACCGTTTCTGAGAGAAATTGTCAGGTCTTCCAACAGGCGCGACCCCGGTTGGCGGATTTGGGCATACCTATAGATGTGTAAATATGCGTTCATGTACTTCTCTCTTCAGACTCTGCATGGGCTAGTGTTTGTCTATCTTTGGTACGTGAACCAAAATGGCTATTGGAAGGATAGCCAGAAAATAAAACTAACATGGAAGAAGTGAGAACGATTGAAGTTACGATGCAGGGCTCGCAACCCCAGTACAGGCGGTTTTTGGGAGTGAGAAAGCGGGCTCCCGGTCGCCGATATTCCTCGACCTTAGTGCCTCGGTGGTGGACAACTTGGCCATCGTGGTACCAAATGCTAAAAGTGATTTAAATTTGGAGAAAGAGGTGTTCAAAAAAAGAAAGACCTTGCCAGGAACACCAATAACGAAGGTGAAAAATAAATGGCTGAAAGGAAATCGCTAGCCCACGAAGGCGGTTTCGACAACCACTGCATCTGTCCAAGATCAAAAGATTGACTCATTCAGGAGTAGCTCTTCAATTCTTCGATCTCCACCAATGCCAAAGACGGTAAAAAGTCTGGAAAGCACTTTAAAAGCTAAGGGTGACGAAGTGTTTAAAAGGGGTGATCCGGGCAAGACTCACAGAGAACAGAGCACTGACATGGATGTCCGAGTTAATTAAGAATGTGCACCAATCTATTAAAACATGGTGAGAGCCATTAGGGTCCTCTAGAATAGATCCCAAGAAAAATCACCCAAGCAAAAGCGGAAAACACCCATGCAAACCGTGTGATAGGCGACCCAAATGACACCTAACCGAAGTACGATCGACCTGCCCTCAAATAAAAGAGTGCCGGAGAAAGATGGTGATTTTCTGGGGAACCAACAGACACCTAAACAGAAAAAAGACGCATTACTGGTTCCAAAAGACGGAACTAAATATACGGAAAGGAGGAACCCTGAGCGCCTAGCGCGATCGTCGATAACCGAAGCGAAACCTAAGGAATCAAAAATGGTGGCCACTCACAAAAAGAGAAAGAAGAAACCGAAGGTGCGAATTCTCCTAGAGGCAATTTTTATCTCCAGTAAAGGAAATCTGTTGCACGCGAAGGTATTAAAACATCTAGACAAAAATGTCAGCAAAATCCGATGGACCCAGAAAGGCGATCTCTTGTTTGAACTGAAAAAACGATGCCAGTTATGAAACCAAGTTATGAACTCACCTGGGGTGAACGTCTGGATACGGCCCCAACAACATGAGATTTATATAAAGTACACTGTAAGGATTTCGACGAAGTAACATCCAGAAGAGAAATTTGCACTGCGTTGAAAAGCAATTTAAGTTGGACAAACTCTGTGAAGAAATCCACTGCGAATCTGAGGAAAGCTTATGGTAGTACTCAAACGCTCACAATGCATCTACCAATGAAGGCAGCGCAGAAGCTGTTAGCGGCAGAAAAGTTCGAATCAGATGAGTTATTTGCCGTCTGATAGAGCAAATTTCATTAAAAAGGTGCATTAAGTGCCTCATGTTTGGACACTTTGCGAAGACAGGCACCAACGGCAGAAGGTGCGGGGACTGCAATGAGAAAATGAGGTTTATTCAAATAAACCTCAATCATTGCAGGGTCGCTCAGGATTTCGTCGTCTGAGATAGAAGTGGCCATTGTAAGTGAATTATACAGACACCGTTACGGGGGCGTATGGGTCGCAAACTCGACTGGTGGAGCAACGATTTATGCTTGCGATAGGCAAAGTATTTAATACACCATAAGCCAATCGGACAGTGGCTTTGTGCGGACTAAGATAAGCGCCGTGTGCGAGCACAGTTGCTACGCTTCACCCAGTCTCAATTTGACTTAGTTTGAGGACGTGTTGAACATGTTGTTCACGACGCAAATGGATGAAGCTTGAAGTGATTGCTGGTGATTTTAATGGGCGGGAGCTGGAATTGGAAAGCAGAGGGGATAATGCTAGGTGCCGAAGTCTATTAGGGGTTTTTGCCCGGTTAGATATAGTTGTGGTCAACGAAGGTAACGTAAGTATCTTTCGGAAAGAGTGTCTGGTTCAATCGTAGACTTGACCATTGTTAGCCTGGTACTGACCCTGGCACGTTAGCAAGGAATACATTCAGAGCGATCGCCAAGCGGTTATCATCGAATTAAGGAGACATCCATACGGGAGGCAAAATGACATACACAAAGCCCCGCGCGCTGGTGTGTAAAAGCACTGGATGAGCAGACCTTCATGGAAGCGTACCAGGACCAACTTACTAAAGCTGGCGTTGAAAAATTTCTCCATGAACTCTCGATCAGCCGAGGATGATAGACCAGGCGCAAAAAGAGCGTGCTTACAAGGAAGCTCGCAAAAATCTGATGTTTGCTATCTAGTGGAGCAAAAGGGAATGTTTTATAGAACTCTACTCTAAGGCGAATGTTAACCCATTGGGAGTACCTACAGAGTTGTCATAGGATAATTCAGAGGCCGTTTCGTATTTGGTATAGCACTGATAATGGATCCTAGATGTTCGTTGTTTCCGAGGATGTCCCGCAGAGCTTCATACTGGGCACACTACTATGGAACATCATATACAATGATGTTCTAAATCTTCCGGTTCTGGAGGAGGCCACGGTGGTGGGCTACGCCGACGACATTGCGCTGGTTGTGGTTGCAAACATCTCGAAGGTGCTGACTTGTACTCATGCGAAGCAACCATTGCTGTTAAAACTTGGCTGGCTAGCGCTGGGCTGGCATTCGCAACGAAAGAACGGGAGCGATCCTCATTAACTTTATGATCACAACGATAGAAAGTAAACAATGAAGAGTTGAGGAAGACGCGATTAAGATCGCCGCAGGTAAGCGGAAGGAGACCTAGTTATGAATGTACTTCCTGAAGGTGGTTCCACGGAGTAGGGGGGAGTGGGGTTGGTGTTAAAGCGTAAAAATCCCACACACTAGCGTGTCGAATAAAACTACACTCACTTGAATACAAATGATTGAAATTGCTACTTTCTTGCAATGGGGGACGAGTATGGAGAAAATTAACATAAATGGAACAATGTAACAAAATGAAGAACTAGGAATATTCAATTCAATCTTTCAAGTCCGTAGTAGCTGGAAACAAACGAAAGTATGATCCGCGAGCTTTGTATAACAACAACCTCCTACGCCGTGGCTTTCTTGTTGCTGTGTGCCTCGAATTTCATACTTCTTTCTCTATGGTTCTGGTTAACTTCATTTTTTTTACCAAACAAGTATGAAAGGGTCCTAGAATCAGGCACTAGAAGGAATTGATTCAGTTTCCCATTATCTCTCTCAATGTTCTGTGACTTTCACATACTGTGTCCACATAGAACAAAACAAATTAGTTTCTCAGCTGCTTGCATTGCAATGCTTCTGAATGTACATATATGCCCAATGATAACAAACTAATTAATATATCCAGAGCTTCTGCGGATGGCAGATGGCGTACCTGACTTCAAAGAGGCCGGCTAAAAGGGAAAACCCTTCTGTCTCCCCTTAACCCATTATATTACGGACGAATAAGCAAACTTCGGCCTACTGATAGCCACATATATCCACATTACAACATAAGGCCCAAGTCCCTATGTCGGGGCAAACTTCCGCAACACAACCCATAAACTATAAAAGTTCCTTTCATCTTTCATCTTCTTATGTAAAATAACTCCCAAATAATATTTCACTTCTCCGGAAAATTGTAAAAGAGAAAATGGTAAAAGCGAAAGACCATTAAACCTCCTCCTTCTTATTTGAATTTTATGAAGGCCACTCCTAAGCCACCAATTGTCAGTCAAATTAACCGCATCTTATGTACTTCTACACAACATTCCGAGTTCTAGATCAGCAGCTGGCACAGCCACGTCATCCAAATTGGACGTATTTTGGTAAATTTTGCAGTTGAATAACAGTAAGTAGAACAGCATACCTAACACACAGGTGGCGGTAGCACACGATCAACACCTACTTCAGCAATCTCTTCGTTTGAATAGCTTAAGGAAACTATTATCGGCATTACAAAGTTTTTGGAAAGCCACACAATCAAACTTACTTTCAATTTCTATGAACACCCCCATCGTATGCTACCCTTATAGAGTTGCGTCGTCTATCTTTGAAAGCAAAGAGTGTAGAGCAGACATATAGGACCGTCCGTACTAGTAACCATGCTGGTTTTCATTTGAGACCTTGGCGCGTTCTTACAGATGTGAACGTCAATCCATCTCTCGAGACATTTCAGCAAAAATGATGAATTTCACTGAGTTTAGATAATCATCTTTCCCAGGCTTCGGTATAAAGAGTACCTTTACTTTTTGCCGAGAGGTAGTTACATAATCCAGAGCAAGCCATGCTAGGGAAACGGCTTTTTACGGCCTATACTTTTAATTTCTTTCATAAAATTGATTTATCCTTTACTTTTTGGAAGAAGTATGCAGCTATAATGAATACTTCTGCGAAGTAGAAACTTGCTTTATTGTTTTGGCATCGTAGATTAAGCGTAGGTAACCACAAATTGCCTTGCCACTTGTGAAGAATGAAAACTTTGCATCCGTTTTTCTGGAAAACTCTCTCTTCTCTGCTCTGTCGATCAAATAATTTAAACAAAATTGACCGAAATATGACGAATTTACAATAATATTTGAAAAAGAAGACGAGGCAGACCCTGCTTGAGATGGACCGATGGCCTAGGTCAGGACGCCAGACAGCTTTTAGGGATATCGAATTGGTGGACCTTGGCGCAAAACCGGGATGTCTGGAGTTCCTTATTAAGGCAGGCCTTGACCGAATACCGGTTGTTGCGCCGTTGATGATAATGATTTGAATTTGATTGAATTTCTATTAAATCTGTCCGCAGAAAAAAAAAGGCTTCCAATGTGGTTTCCCCAATTAACTTCCGAACTTGAAGTTTTGCACGTATTGGCCTTTGCATGTACCTAAAAGTTTTGTTTAAATTATTTCTGAAAATGTTGTTTTCAACTTTACTGTTTACGGTTATAGTGATTGACACTAAATTTGGTGGAAAGGTGGAAACTTACGAACGCTCGCTTATACAATGAGATATATTATTCTATGCCGAATATAAAGGGGGTGTACCTTTTTTTCCACCAAATATAGTCATCTGGGGTATCAAATAAATGGTCCCGTTTAGAACTTTCTAAAGCATTCTTAGTTTGGGCATTTATTGGAAAGATGGGGACTGCGGGGAGTCGAAAGTGATAATTTCTTTCACGGACCAATTCTCGGAAACTACTCAATCGAAAAATCTGAAAAAATCAAGAAACTGGCACTATATGGTGGAAAGTGGATATTCTCACATAACATATGTTGTCCTTTGTTAAAAATGGATACATACAAGGCGAAAAACTTATTTTGATGAATAACTTTTGGGGGTGAAAAGTGAAAGTGAAAATTAAAAAGTTATGTTTGAGCTTTCTGAGTTCCTTTTTTCTAATTAAAAAATTTGTGCCTTTACGTTTGAACATCAATGTCAATATGCGACTTCATTCCATATCATAGATACTCTCCGTTTTTTCGCAAAAAGTATTAAATAACTTGTTGCCTGGAGAGTCATCTCTTCTCAATAACATCAAGGCAATGTCTGTCAAAGCGAAGCTTATTATTGAAAGTAACACCAAGTTCTTGGATGGAGCTTCGGTATGATAAGCAACGCTCGCTCGCCAAGAAAATAGGAAATCAGAGTAGGAGAAAATTTTGTAGAGTACCATATCGAATGGTATTTACTAATGTTTAGCGCCAGCTCATTTATAGAGCACCAGTGAATCAGATTGGTATGTCCAACTTTGGCTCACACAGCACGGTAGAGCGAATGGATAAAAATAGAAGTAGATCCCGAATTGATAACTGAGGTACACCAGAGGAGAAGAACAGCAAACGGAATACAGAACCATCAAAAGAAACGCAGCAGGACCGGTTTGAGGGGCAGGTGTCGAGCCATGTATCAAGTGATAAGAGAATGCTTAAGTGCGGTAGGTTTGGGAAAAGATATCGTGTGATTGACATGTGAAAAAATCATGTAGAAAACATGCATTTTCTACCGAGAACTTCGCTGCTAAACTCTAATAGCGAAATGATACAAACAATAATAGTTTTACAATTGCCCTAGATATAACTCAATCAGCGAAAATGGTTGCTTCGACAATTTTTCTGAAATATGGGATTTCATCGATTATACTTGTATTATGGATAAAATTTGCTTTTATGGCACGAAACGTTCAACTTATTTATTAGGTGATGCAGAGATTCCATATATATGGTTGCCATTCACACTTTGGTGGAATATAGTGCGTCAACAGCACCAACGCGCCATAGCTCAGGGTTGCTTGAAATACCCCTCAGCACTCCCATGGCTTCGCGAGATGCTCGCAGTCATACTTTACTGTTCTGTGCCACGCGCCTTTGGGGCGACGCACTCGTCGGCATTCTTGGTAGAGTGCATTTCACTGCATGACGTAGCTCGCAACGTAATTGCCACCCCACCTTAATCTGTGACCTATCCACTGCCACTTCCGTCTTCCAATCACATCGTATACGAGTGTCAGGTCTATGCGCCGACCAAGCTATTCGTTTGAGATAGTGTCAGGCCAGCGTACTCTATAACACAAGGCAGATAGGTAGTGGGAAAAGTTAGGAGTTTTTGGGTATAAGTGGAGTTTCCATGTGCTACTGCCATATAGCAACACAGAAAAAACTCCAGCACAGAACAGTCTCAACTTGATCTTGGTGTTGAGATAACTGAATTTTCAGACAGTGCAACGATAGCGGATAAAGCGCTAGTAATGCGTTAGGCAACATGCAGTTCGGTGCCACCTTCGGCAGACACCACACTTCCTAGACATACAAATTAATACAGTTGGGGAGAGTGCAATTACCAATCAGACTGAGAACCATGAATTTGTTCATTATTTTGTTGGTGTTTATTTTCAGTCCAACTCTACTTCCCTCTCTTTCGAAATCCAGTGCGATTTGGCCAAGTTCCATGACCCAGTGAGAGAGTAAACAGATGCCATGGGCGTAGTTGAGATGTTTAAAGAAAGAAGAAAGATCGACGATGCCCATTGAATTCCTCCACGCCATTTTGACAAGGCAACACCGATAACAAGAAGAAGTAATATCGGTGACAGGATGCAACCCTGGGGGACTCGGGTTTGGACTTCGAAATCCTCCGAGATTTTACCTAAGTGCAGCACTTCACATTTTGCGCCATCATATGCCGCTGCAATAACAGCTATTAGTTTCTGCGGAATGCCGCTCATCCGTAGAATACTTCCGAAATACTCTATGTTCACGCTATCAAAAGGTTTCTGAAAATCAATGAAGAGTAGATGTAGCGAAGCTCTAAATTATCCGTACTGTTTCAAAATGATCCGTAGGGTGTTATAGTGGTCAATGCAGGAGGATATCCAACAGGTTTTCGAGATGTTCTTCGATGCGTCCCAGGATTATTTTAGCTATTATCTTTGCACTTTCCAATTGCCACACTCAAAGCGGGTCCCCTTCTTTGGGATGTTGACGATCATCCCCTTTCTTCCACGCTCTGGAAAAGATATCGGATTCAGAAAATTTTCGTAGGAGTCGAAGTAGCAAATCTGTAGTAACCGCAGGTGCAGCGGTAAATAACTTTGCGGGGAGACCGTCAAAACCAGTATTTGGGTGCATCGATGCCTGAATTGATTTCCTTTCCGCTTGGAAGAATAGTCCATATTCGTATGTTACGACGACTAGCCATTTCATCCACAAGAGGACGAACTTCACTGCATGGTTCTTAATCCTAACCATGGCGAAGTGTTCCTTTCACCTCTTCAATTGTTCATTATCGTGGATACGAAGTCGGCGTCCTTCACAGGACTATCAAAAGATTTACACATGTTAGCTCTTTCGTGATGCGATATGTAGTTCTCAAATTATTGTGATATGCGGCATTTTTCACTTCCCTGACTAGCGCAGTAGCAAATTCTCTCTTGTGACGGCGTACAATAAACTGAGCTTCTCGGGATTTCGCTTGGTATCGGAGTTCGAGAGCGTCATGCTCACCATCAGCCGCAGTGGTCAGTAGAGCCTCAAACCCGATTCATTCATCGCTCTAGTTCCACAATGATGTTATGACGCCCCTTCGGGACATCTCCGACGATCTGTATAGCACCCAAGAGAAGACCATTTTTAATGGCGGCCCAATGCACATCGATATTCTGATGCGGGTTAATCAGTCTATTTGCCGCTCGATCGGCAAAAGAACTTCCCCACTATCGAGCGACAACTAGGTCATCAAGCACAAGATGTTGAGCTTAGGGGATCGTAGCTTCTCAACCCTGCGAAAATGGCGGGCGCAACACGCAAGTGATCACCGGATCACCAGATGGTGATCCCTGTCAAGGCCGATGCCGGACCCTCTCTGTTATGTTGTGTACAGAGATAAGAAGCTGTTAAATTCGGTGCTTAGTTTAGGGAAAATTACTTCTGCAATTCACAACAGATTTAGTTTTTCCTCCACCGTAACCTCTGTTAATGATCTTATTGTGAAGACTTTTCATTTTTGTTTTTTGTTTTTGATAGACGGAGAACTTCTCCTATTGTCCTATTCCCGAGGCCCCCTTCGTTTCGTATCCCGCTGAATCTCCTAACAGAACTAGGTATATATACTCCACTTCCAAACTTGCAATTTACGGCTGGTTAGTAACAAAATTGTTCAATAAAATTCGCCTAAATACCAACTTTCAAACTTCTCTTACTTTCGAGAACTCATTTTTACTTTACACTTCTATTGTTAGGTAAACTGCTACTCCCTCGTGGCATTAGTAGGCAACAACGTTTAAACATTTTGCGGGAACATTGGGACTGTAACAAATCATATAGTGCAACATGGTGTACCTTTTCATTACATAATTAATTGGAACTGTATAAATAATTGTTCTATTTGACGAAATTTATCGTATTTAATGCACTTTTTTATTGTAACTTTTCGTGTTATAATTTAATTTTCAACTTAAAATTGAGACATATTTCTATATATACTTCCTTTTATCACAGATGTTTTTTTACATTATTATTATTTCTGCTAAAGCATAATTCCGTTACGAATATTTTATTTACATGAAATATAGAATTCACTGATTGGGGCTAGACTATTACAATTTAAGTTTGATTAACCGAATGACAACTACAGCTTTTTAGTAATATACAAATCCGTAATGAGCCTCATAATAGTTGTATTTCCAATGCTTTTCCTGAAAAATAATTCTTCAATGGTGTACAGCGGTGCAGCCCGAAGATATGGAATTAGTCGGACAATATCATTGTAACGCATCTCTCCTGCTCGGGTGTCTATCAAGTAGTTCATAAGGTTCGCACGAGCTTCATCGTACATCCCTTCAACCTTCACGGCCTCCCGCAAAGCCATGAGAGCTGAGACCGAAGGATGATCCTTCCTATGAAAAGTGGAAGAAATTATGCGATCGTTGTATGCTTTCTGGAAAACGATTATCGCTCGGAGGTAATCAAACTCTTGCGGAGTTAAATTGAGGTTGACAATATGGTTCACAATTTGGTCGATAGTTTCTACATCCTTAGTCAATTGGTGCGTGTAGATATGGTAGCCCTTCTCTGCTATGTATGTTTGCAGAAGCTTTTGGAATTTCATAGGCATCATGTACTGGACTATTGAAAGGATGAATAGTTCTTTCCAGCTCCCTTCAATCAGAAGTAGTTGGTCAGCAACACAAAGATCCGTGAAAGCTCCCATGTGTTTTGTTAACTGAATATTACGGAACAGATGTTCAGCCGCAACCTCTTGAAGGCTTAGTTCGTTACTATTTGGAGGTGGTGGTGGTGGAGGTGGTCGTGGCGGTAGGAATGTTGGAGGAGGCGGAAGTAGACCTGGATGAGCAAATATTGAAGGTGGTGGAATATGTGGAATCCTGGGAATCGAGAGATCTAACACAAATGGTGGAGCACCAAATGGAGACATCGGTAATCCTGTAAGACCAGCTGATACTAAGCCATGCAGTGGCATTTCGCTGCCCATAACTTCATTGCAGATACTGATTTGTCTTCGAAGTGTTGAATTACGTGGACCTCGCTCATGTTGTACTGCATCTTTGTTCATACCAACTTCGAAACACTTTCTAAGTCGACAGGCTCGGCACTGATTTCGATGGGTTTTGTCGACTACACAACGTCCTTGATTATGTGCTTTGCAGACATATTGACGGTTCCGGCGAATTGATCGTTTGAAAAATCCCGCACATCCGTCGCAAGCGTAAATGCCATAGTGTTTGCCAGAACTATGGTCGCGGCACACTTTACAAGGAATATGATAAAGGATTCGACCTGCAACAAAAGAATTTATTTTTAGATTCCAACAAGCTTTGATTCAGTATGGAAGTGGAAAGTGGTTAGTTGATATCAACGTTAAATTTACTCTGCGGGTGAATGGAAGAGCGAAGAAGGTAGAAACAGGAACGTTATAGCTAACTTGATCATTTCATTATGGTTTTTCATTGGATTTAACGTTTACATAAACTTTTCAATAGTAATAATCATAATTGATGGAACGATAATCCAATTTAGACCCACGCCTTGAAATGTGTTATAGCGAGATTTGTTCTAGACGGCAACGCTATACTAGGAAGCAATGTGGGGAGCATTACGCTCATAGGAGATTATCAAAAGTAATTTCTGTTAAAATATAGCGGGCAGCGAGGTAGATTTTCACTAGGATTTATTCACCCTCAGTGCATAACTAAAGAAATGGCTGATTACTCAAAGAATCCGTACATTACATGAAAACGAATTAAAATTTTGGTGGCATTGATGAAATCGAAATACGTTCATTTTCCTACCGGTTTCCCTGCATGATATAACATTTACTTAAAATTTTTAAAGTTTACTGGGTTAAATGTCGACTCCGTAATTAAATAGAAAATAAATATTTTAAACTAAAAATAAATATTTTAAACCAAATGGTACTTTTCAGATGTAAATAACCTGATGGGGGTGAATGTTATTAAGGGAGCATCATATCAAATTACTCTCTGATGTATCTTTTGTAAGAAAGATGTACATCAATAAATAAAGTTGAGCACCATAACTAAATTCCACTTTTCGTGATTACAATATATTTGATGAAGAGTTGATCGGACAGATTTCCAATGATAGCAAAATAACTTGACTCACAAACTTACAATAAGTTAGTATGGGGGTTTATGCAGGACCTTTAGCATTATTGAAATCACTACTCACTTGAAGCTGTTGGCGCATTCATATTAGAAAATCGTGTCTCCATTGGAGGCGAGTTAGATGGCGAGCTGTTCGATGATTGCATTTTACACATTTAACTATCCTTTCTAACACTAAACTGAGTGCACAAAATATGCAGCACTTTCCTTCGTTATAATGGCTAATATTTGCACTATTTTAAACTACCGAATCTTTCCACTTTCGATTATGACAATTTTACAGCACTCTCACGCTTCATATCATCACTAAAAATTTTCCATTAAGATCATGAAAGGTCACTATCACTCATCAAAAGACCACTGGGAATTGCGCACAATTTATGAGGTTCCCATCCTTAATATACTATTCACCTAATGCCATGTACGCCCTGCTCAAATGAACAAGTCAAATTGGGCCTTATTGGTTCGATTTGAGCAACTAACCTCATTCACAGGGATGATCCTGGAGACGTTTATGCCGTGATCGGGGAGTGGCTTCGTTATTCCATCCCCTGGTATTTCAACTTTCTGCTGGCAAGATTGCCTTCTTCTACCCTCTAACTGCTACCACTGTACGACTGTCCTTTTCCTGAAAGCGAAACGTTAAAAGGCCAGGTTTATGAATGGCAAAGTCGTGTGTGTGCCTCGCTGGAAGGGACTAAAGTTTTATTGCTGTTTATTTGTTCACCTTTCGGAAGGCACTTCCACCCTTTACGTTGATGTTTACGATGTCAATGACGATGTGGTATTCATTGTGCAGGGGTTGCAGGTAGAAAGTATATTAAAATCGGTCTAATGTCATAATAATAATGATCACATGGACCCTCTCTTCATTCATAAAAAATATTTGAAAAATGCCTAAATTAAATATTTGCTAAGGAGTTCCTGTGATATATGCTTGTATGTAGATATATGAATGGCATGTGTACTTGCCATTTTCCGAGTGGAATAAAAGAAATTATTAACTCATATCCAGATTATATTTTTCTTAGCAATGGATTTAGAGGAATTCTGTGACACAATTATTCTATTTATTCCAGAAATGAATATATTTGCGCTCTCGCTGTAAGTGAAGGGATGGAGCGTATTCCAGATTCGTAATGCTTTTTATCTACCGTTTATGAAATTGTTGATGAACTATTGAATTTAATATCCACCTTTCAGCATGGCTAGCATATTTGAAAACACCTCCTTCCGTGGTTCCTTTGAGGCATATACACTTAATATGTTCCAAATTTGACTACTTCATACTTAAAAACGCAAATCTTTTCTGACTTTATGAGTATTTGAAAATTTTGACAAACTTTTAGAAAAGTTAAAACGATGGAAAATACAAGTATGTGTCGACGCATGTGTATCTGTACGGATGCACATCAAATCCAATATATTATATTTTGAAAGCACGAGCATCATGGACTGAATTTCTGTGTCAATCGGGGCGATATTGTAGGATTATACGTCAATGGGGTTTACTTTTCAATTTTATCTGCTTTCTGTTACTCTTCAATAAGGAAAATAGGTAATGAAAAACAGTCACTTCGGACACATTTGCTATACCTCTCCTAGTTTCTGATAATATCTATTAGTTTCTTCCTTTCCCTGTCGCGCTATCGGAAGCTTCTCGAAATCGATGTGTGTAAATTCCGCGCACTGTTCCAAAATTATCCATAGGGTGTTAATGTGGTCAATGCAGAAAGATCCGTTTGATGCGTTCCTGGATTATTTTATGGATTTTATGGATTATTTATTATTTTATTTTGTTACCTTTGTGATGGCAGGTAGCGCGTAGATATCCCACCATTTTGAGAATATTAACAATCATCCTCTTCTTCTACTCTCTGGGAAAGATTTCGGATTCCTAAGATTTCCGTACGAGTGGGAGTGTAGTTATCTCCAACACCGATAATTACTGGAATTTATATTATGATAGTACGTTCGCCATTTCAAACCAAATACCAAGCGAGCACTGTTAACGAAGTCCAAAACTGATCATAGCACGAGGTGCGATATCCCAACATTTATAAAGTCAACTCTCTGGTTGGAAGTATTGTATTTTGAGTAAAATATGTTTTGAATCGATAGAACTCAGACTTTTGAATTCAGCGTAACTATTTTCTTTCTAACTTCAAAGACAGGTTTTTCTTATAAAACGTTGTAAGCCGTAGTATGTACCTTTCACTGTGGCGACCATAACAAGAAGGAAGGAACCGTAACGCACCGTTCACGTCTCCACTGAGCTGCCACAGGAGCAGCAGATCTTCGGTAGCTGCAGCTCAAGGATCGAACTGACGAACGAAGTCACGGATCTCGACGTGTGGTGGGTGCTTTTTGTGGCACTTGATATCAGAAATGCCTTCAATTCTGTAACATGGACAAATATGCTTAGCATATTAGAAAATCCATTCCATTTCCCGGGCTAGTGAATGAGGGCCCGCTCCCTGCTCTAATAGATGCTATGCAGCAGATGAGTATGCAGATCATGTTAGTGGTGCCACAAGGATCAATTTTAGGGCCGGACCTCTGCTAAGAGATGTTCATGCCTGGTCGGTCAGATGAAGTTCTAGCGCATGTTGCCGGAGGCACAAAGCGGACTTGGCATATCGATGCGTTGAGCAAACGGATGCCTTCTTATAGTTAAGTATTGCCCTGGAAAAAAACCGAAGTAGTCATTTTGACCTGTTTCCATGTCGATTGCCGATTTGACTATAGAGTCACAACCAACGGTTGGATACCCTTGATTTAAAGGTCGACTCAAAGATGAGCTTTTTGAAGCAAATCAAAGCGGACAAAGTTGCAGATTGAGTTTCGGCTTTAAATCCGTTAACAGCGAATGTTTGAGTGCCTGGAATCTCAAGTGGTTCACTGGAGGTAGTAGAATTTGTACCGTGATTTAACGTCGGATACCAATCGACTCAGCTATGGATGAATACCTGAGTCAAATCAGGGTAATAATCTCGGACGAGCGTAATGCTGACCACATTCCCTCCTACAGTGTTCTGTAGTGTACCGTTATGGTCTTGAATGAAGTGCTCTAACACATCTAGGCCCTGATCCAATTAGATTGTTGCACCAATGATTATTATTGTAATGGCGAATGTGGGGAACCTTATATATCATATACTAGGAGACACTTTTTATGGGAGCAGCGCAGGCTGTTCTACTCTACGGTATGAAGGTATGGACTGATGTACTTGGCATGTGTATCGTGAGTGCCTTACCCAAGTACAGAGACGGGGAGCATTGCGACGTTTTTTGAGTAGTCCGACAGCGTACTGCTCCGGGTATCCATACACTGTTTACGCAAACACATATACTTACCCTACCTAAAAACAAATTAGGGTGAATATTCGTTGACCCCACTTCCGAGGAGTAATTATTTGTAGATGTGTGGGTGTAATGGGAAAAACAAACTAACCGATCCATTAACACTTTTGTATAGGTATGTGGGGTCGGTTAATGCTCAGTAGACGGAACCCGAAAAATGACTCAAATACCTTGCCTTGTCCGACTTTCAGATATCATGGGAAAAATACTGGAGAGAGTCATATACAAGTACAATAGCCTGCTCGGGTTCAATATTAAAAGTAGTAGTAGTAGTAGTAATAAAAGTTTTAAAAATAGCAATACGTCAGCAAATCCGAAGTACTTTCGATGTATCAGACCAACCGAGTCCGAAGACATGAAGCTGTGCACAGGAGAAACCACTTGCACTATTAAATCGTGGTTGTCAATCTCATTTTAACGTAAGAATTCGTCTTACGTGTTCAGCAATGATGTTCGATTCCATTCTGTTTTAAGTCAGCATTAACCGACGCTGCGCTTTAAGGGCTCCCCCTAGATGTGAAAGGGGGGTTTAATTTTTTTCACAAAATATGGTCTTGTTGGGTATCAAAAGAAAGGGCTCAGTTAGTATTATACTTTTCGAAGCTGGTAATATCATTTTCGATAAAGTGAAACATAGAGGAGTGCAGGCTCTTAATGCGTGCCCCGAAAAGTATAACAGGTCTCGTTCTCAACAGTTCATTCATATGAAATCTAGGCCTCAAATACATCGGGTTCCCACATCTGCTTAAATATTAATTATTTTGAATAATAGTATATTACCAAATTTTAGAAATTTGGTTATAAGCAAATAGTTTGTCCTTTATGAGAGCAATTGATTCGCTTTTACTATTTTCAGTCGTCTCATCACAATGGTGATGTCTCTCGAACTTCGTTATTCTCATGTGAACGTAATCGTTGTTGACTACCCTGTTTATCCTGCTGACTATCCTCTTTGATGACATCACTAACCATCTGTGTTAGCAGGTCCCTATGCAGATCGTTAAGTCCCATTTTATTATACCAAGTAGCTCTTCCTTTCGAAAGTTTGTACGACTTTCAAGTTAGTTCCCTTGAAACAGGCGCAGAGTTGTATGGCTCATATGATACTAAGAATCTTCCCGTAAATTAGTGACTTAACGGGTAGTTAGGGATTTCTCGCCAACAGCCAGTACATTTATCTGTATCTGGAATTTAATCGAGTGCCGTACCTAAATATTTAATCTTGTTCGTTGACTTGACCTGGATTCACCTTTCTGTTAGTAAACACATATTTCGGTTTGGTTTCATTTAATTTCAATTTTAACTTCTTGGTCTGTTCTATAAAATGGTCAATGGCTTTTTGTAACTTTTGCTTCCTCAGCATAGCATTATCATCTGCAAATATAGCTTTTTGGTTTCATTATCGCAAGGTTATCATAGGTATGCAGAGGTCCAAAACACTGCTGTAGAGTGGCTGCAGTTTTGTTTGCAATTCATAGTATGTTTATTCGTGGTTCACTCTGAATACGAGCTCGGATAAATAAAACTTGAGGATTTCCAAGAATTCTTCCAGGACGCCCTTATGCAATTTGTGTTGAATACTTTGATGTTGCCCGGGCGAGGAAAACGGCTGAGTACACCGGCTTCTCAACTCATTTAGTCGTACACCCCGTATTGAATAATGGTCAATTTTTCGAGCCGGAGTTAGGCTTGCAAATGCTTGTGCATCTAGACGCTGGATGGTACCTTCCAGATACTGATGATACCACTGAAAAGGTATGCCTTATCCTTTGCAGAACGAACCCAGACCCCACTTTGTTGTCCAGGTCTTCTTCGATCTTCCACGACCTTCCATAATGAGTAGCCTGTGTCTTTTTGTGCTGTCAGATTTGAAATACATTGGTTGAAGCACATTTTCTTATATACAGTCAACCTCGGTTATAACGAACACCAAGGACCTGACAAATTGGTTCGCTATAGCTGCATTTCTCTATATCCAAATATGTCTTCCGAATAGAGCCAAAAATCGATGTATTCTCCGCACATTTATTTTCTAACAAAAATTAGTTAAAATAGTCCGTTATTTTTATAGATCGAGTGCACTGTTATCAATAATCTTCAACAAACCTGCGTGTTTGTAAGATTTTCTAATTGTTTCAGTTGAAACCTTTTGCAAGGATTTATATAAAAGATTGATTGCGTCAAGTAATGTAACATTAAAGCACGTACCCGCGTCCACAATGTTCAACAGGAGAGCGCCTCGATAGTGACTTTTCAGTTAACGAATAACCCCTTGGTTCATGGATTGTAGTTTTGAGCTTTGAGGGTGGCATATATACTAGCTTTACAGCACTAAACTTGCCAAGTTTTGGATGCGCGGGACAATTATCAAGCAATAATGCTATTTTATCTTTTTTTCGATAACTCTTGGTCCCATTGGCACACATAATTGGTGAATATATCAGATGTCATCCACGCTCGACTATTAGCACAATAATGTGATTTCTCAATTACTAACAGTTTTCTTTTTTAGTGCCTAACATATTAGTGCACACCAACCCCGTAATTCTTTCTTTCAATAATTTTCCATCTTTGTACTTTCTGCTTTAAACCTTAGAGTTTTATCCAGAGTCAATTTGTAAAAAATGCCAGTTTCATCCGCGTTGAATATATTCTCATCGGCGAATTTATGATTAATTGTTACCCAAACAGTGGTCGTCTACTTATTAACCACATCTGTGTCAACGAATCCTGATTCATCAATAATTTTTCCAGTACAAATATTATTATATAACGTACCTTCCATCTGTCAATCCATCCTGGGCTGCTTATAAACGCGTCGTTAAGTTTTCGGTCGAAGCCTTAAGCTTTTATCCTTAGAACTGCTCCACTTATTGTCAAAGACACTGTGTCTTTGTTGTGTAAACCACTTCAGCAACATTTTGTCCACATCATCCTGCAATGATTTACGCAAATTTTTTGTTTCAACATTCGCTACATGCAAGTGTTCGTTATAACAGGGTTCATTATATACGGTAATTTTCCAAAGTGAAATAATCAAAATGTGACGCGACTGTGAGATTGGTTCGTTATAAACCAGATTCGTTGTAGCCGTTATAGTTTATATTTATGTAGGTAGTTTGTTTTTTTTTCTTTCTATTGCCTACAATTAATCCATTGACCTCTGCAGGACACTCGGTATATGTTTTTTTCAGTTCATAATGAACAGGAGTGCTTTTCCAAGTTGTCTCTCGTATTTTCATTGCAGATCGATTCCCTTTTCAAATTGACAAATAGTGTTGATTGAGTTATTTACGCCAACGTTTTGTTGAATATACTTTTTTGAATGCTGCACACTTTGTCCGTCCATTAGTCTGCCTAGGAAGAAACCCTTTCCTTTTCTCTTCATCACTGGCCAGAATCATAAGACGCAAGTGATCGGACATTATGTTTTCATTATTGAAACCCTATACGCTCCAGGAAAATCATAGAGGAAAATCGCGGACAACTTCTCTAGCAGCAATAGCCAAACGTTTATGTGCTCCGCCAAATGTCAAAAATATCCTTCAGTCAGACTATTCTTTCCACGCTTCCACGTTGTGCTAATAGTCAAAAAAACATCACGCTTACCTCCTGATGGCCTCAAATTGTGCAACACGTATATCAAGTCAGAACTGGAACCGCATGTCCAGAAAGCAAACTTCGCGTTATATTTGAAAACCACACCCCCACAGGCATTTCTGGACGACATAAGAGCCAACAGGCTCATTGTCACAAATATGGGATTCATTGAGTACGTGAGCTTAATCGGGACAAAAATTTGAATACTCCATGTTTGCTTTGCCCAGTGAGATGTTTATTAAGAATACAGTCAAAGTCTTCTCTTCGTAAAAGGTGGAAGATACAAATTTAGTGTCTTGACTGGAAGCCGGTTTCTGGCAGGATTCTGACTGCAAGATTCCGGCGCAAGTTAAGGAGCATTCGAATTATGCAACTCTCTGCACCAACGGAGATTTCCGATATAGTGGAGAGGGATGCTTTCTATGAGCAAGTAAGGTGGCATTGTGATCTTGATGGATGATCTGAATACCAAGATGGGCTCCAACACTTGCTCGGACATGTGGTGGCAAAACATGGTCTTAGCAACCGTAACAGTAATAGTGGGGAGTTTATGGATTTCTGCAGCTTTCACCACTTCGTTATTACAGGCACATTGGTTGAGCACATAGCCTGCCACAAGGTCTCTTGCGTTTGAACTGATCGACACCGCACCATCAGATTGACCATTTCGCCATCAGCAGTAGATTGAGGAGCCATCTCCTGAATGCACGTAATAAGAGAGACAATAACATCAGCCTCGAAAGAAATCATAATTTGGTGGTCGTCCGTTACTCCTCGCGGGCTGGAGATCGGTGACCTCCCAAGTTAAATATCAACCGGTTATATGATGAACTGCTCCTCGGCAACGGTAGATCTATTACAGCATTGAGCAACCATCCTGAGAATATCGATGAACTTTGCGTCACCAAAAAAATGCTCTTTCGTTGGATGCTGCGTTGGGCGTTGTCATGTTCCGAAGTGACATTGACAGCAAAGTCGTGGAAGTTACGCTCGAACTTGGATACGATACGGTATACAAAATACCGGAAGATCTCGCAAATCCTTCAATGATCCTGTAAAGGATATTAACGCTCGATTCCTCATCCACTGCGATGAACAGCTGAAAAGGAGGAAAGAACACTTCACCATGGCTCTTAACCGTATCACATCCGGTGAGGTTCCTTTTCTTGTGGATGAAATGGCTAGTCACCGTAATATGCGAAGACGGACTGTTCCTCCAAGTAGAAGAGAAGTCATTTCGGCCATCAATGCACTCAGAGGTAGTAAAGCCGCTGCGCTTGATGGTTTCTTCGCAAAGTTATTTATCGTTGCACCTGCAGCCAAAATAATCTTCAAACGCATCAAAGAAAATCTGAAAAACTTGATCGACAAAGAGCAGGCTGATTTTTGATCTAGATCCTTCTATACAGATCACGTAACCCCGTACGGGGTGCAATGCACGGAGTTAAGTGTTAGTTTCACTTGCTCTTCATCAATTTCGAGGAGACTTTCGATAACGACAGTCCTTAAATCAACATTTTTAGCTGTGGTCAAATTTTGGTTTAAGTATGGTGGATCTACTTACGATATAAGTCTCACTCACGTTGAAATTCGCAAAATTTTAAAAAGTGGCGTTTAACACATACGAGCCGCTTTGGTCATACTGCTTTCAGGGTACGGCTAAATCAGCGTCTAATGCTTCTCCCCTCCTGAACGAAACCGTTAGCCGTTCGCGTCTTTTATCTTCTTCCAAAATCTATTGTTAAATTATTTTAATTCAACCACTTAATTTAGACTTAAATAATTCTAACGCTTGGCGCTGGGTAATAAAAACCTACGGAGTGGAATCTACAACCAAATAATGAAGCTACGGGTGCTTCAACTACAGTTAAAAGCAGAAAATGTTCTGAAGTAGAAATTCCCTTACTTCTCTAATATCTACCCTTAGACACAAATTCTGCTGAGTGGAAAAGAGGTTGCTGAATGAAATTTGAATCTATAACATTCATAAAACCATAAGTTAAATTGAACGAAAATTGTATAGTTTACCATTGAATAAGAAACAATCAAATACTAGCTACTCTTTAGTTATATACGATCCTTTGGAGCATTTTTTTATACGCACCAATCACTTGGATATATTTAGTGTTTAGTAGCATTTATCTTTTTATCTCCCGTTTTTATGATGTAAACATAAATACAATACCATATTCTATCTGATGGAACTGTCCACTCTCTTCACCCAAAGTGACAATTTAGCACCTGAATGACATTTGTGAGTCTTGTGTCTGCCCCCGAACCAAACATTACGTAGTACTAAACATGCATCGTACAAAGAACTTTGTGAGAAATCTTCAGAGATAGTTATCGCTACTATTTACGTCAGAAAACTTAACGAGGACACTATGCATCTTCGCTTTTCAACCTGTTATCAGAATCATAAAATCATTTAAACTAAAGTCCAGGAAAATGCTAAAGATCAAAGATTTCACGAAGCAAATAGTCACACAGGTATTCTGTAGGGTGTCCTGGCAGAGCGTGAACAAAAGAGCAACCCGAGCAACCTATCCTGCCCTCCCATATCCGACATAATCGTTGCTGAAACCGTTTGTTCAAGAAAAAAGTCTTTAGCTTCTCAAATTTCTTATTCAAACTTCGTGAAGGTGTGTCTTTCCGTTTCAAGTCATTTTGTTCGCCTTCCATTTGAATTGAAAAACGTTGTCCTTTTCATGATTTTTATTTCGGTAATACGCGGTTTACAGTGGTGTTGTGTTTTACGTTATCAGTTTCGCTTAAATATGCTTTAAAGGTAATAATAAATATGCAAATAATAAATGAATGCTCCAATACCTTTGAAGGCTAATTTCTTTGATTTCAGCAACGATATATAAAGGAGTCGAAACTTATCTAGGGATATTACTTTCTATTCAAAGGAAAGCGAATATCAATCAACAACGCAGAGTGTAAGTTCCATAATATCAGGACAGAACCAACCAACTGAACAGCAGAGATCTTGCTCAATTTCCAAACATACATATAAGGAGCAATCTTTCTGCAAAGTACTTTTCAAAATGCGCAAAGTGAGGAGTTCTTTTGGATATCCTGTCGCGAGGGGAGTACACGTAAATCTTATATTCATAAATGCCTGTAAATGTTCCCTCCATAGAGTTGTGATTGCATGTACTCGTTCTGACCATTCAGAGATATCCTTTTTTTCGAGCAAGCCGACATTTCGAGGATAATGTGTAATAAGCTACTTCCTGCGATCTACTTTCAGAGAAACTTTTATATTCCAAATGATTTTTTGCCTTAGACTTCTTAACGTAGAGCGTATCTTTTATTTGGATCGGTGAATTTAATGCAATGCAATCGTTAAAAGGATGTCGCAATGGATAATGGGTGGGAAAACTCATTTCATTCGGTGACGATTAAATAACTTATACCGAATTCGTGAATGATGATAGAGGAATCTGAAAGGAAACACTATTTCCGCTTTAATGTTTGAGACATATCTATGGATACAATGTTGAAACTGTATTTTCTCATACTTTTCAGAAGCATTATCATTCCTCACTGCCCGCAATTGAACAACGTTGACATTTGGTTAGTTAGAAGTAAAGCTACAAAACGACACCATGCGAATCAAATATTCTGGACTGGAAATGATCTAAACGATATTAGTTTTTAAGGTTTTGTGTGAAATCGATTCACTGTTTGTTTGTCTGTCTGTCTCCAAAACGACTAAATCGGTTCGAAGGAAATTTTATGAACAAATGGGAACCATGATATCCCACGCATACAGCGAGTGGCATAAATTTAGGTGGAGTTTAAAGGAGGGCTTCCCATAGATGCAAAGGGGGTAGGGTATGTATGTGTAGGGTATCAAATGAAAAGTCTCGATTAGTACTTTCCGCAATTGATATTAGTTTAGTCGAGAAGTGCGCGAGTGAGGAGTCAAAATGTACCCACTTTTATGAGACAGGAGTCTTTTTTGGAAACTACGCAACCTAAAAATCCAAGGAACATCAGGATGGTGTGCCTAGATAAAATCTAGGCCTCAAAATGTGTCCCATTCCGATATCTGCTCAAATTAGCTTGCTAATAGTATCTTACCAGCTTTTAGAAATTTACTGAAAAACCCCCCTTAAATTCATCGTAGGACTTCCAAATTCTGTGCCAACATAGGACAATATTTCGTATATACTTGGTAAATTTCATGGGAATCTGATTATTAATGCCAAATTAATAGCAGTTCGAACTTATCAATTTCGCGTGAAGTAACTGCTTCCAAAGCATGCAAATAAGATGCTGACGTCATAATTAACGGGAATAATTGACATTCGCCTGAAATATTAAAGTGGCATTTATGGAGAATCTACTTCTCTCCAGCCCTTTTTAAGATTTTGTGTAAAACACTTATGAGAAATCCAATCCTCGAGGATGCGCCATTCTGAAATCTGTTCAAAATTTAAATTTAATTTAAATTTAAAAATTGACTGAAAAACTCCCCTTAAGTTCATCTTAGGTGTACTAAATTTGACAGCCTCGTGCATGCACATGCCAAGTTTCATGAAAATCCAACTATTAGTGTCAAAGTTATAGCAGTTCACACTTATCAATTTCGTGGGAATTAATAGCATCCTAAGCCATACAAATAAGATGCTGACGTGATAATTAACGAGAATAATTGACATTCGAGTGAAATCATAAAACTCCATTCAAGAAGAATCTAATTCTCTCCAGCCCTTTTTAAGGTTTTATTTGCAAAACAAAACCTTATTAAAATCGGTTCCATGTCTGTCTGGCTGTCCGTCTGTCTGTCTGTCACACACACTTTTCTCAGAAACGGCTATACCGATTGATACGAAATTTGGTGAGGAGGTGGGAACTGTGAACACCCAGACATGCAGTGAGTGATATAAGGGGGTCCCCATACATGCAAAAGAAGGGTGTAAAATTTTTTTTCTCCGAATATAGACATGTTGGATATCAAATGAAAGATCTCGATTAATACTTTTGGTTTAGACATTTGTTAGCAAAGAGAGAAGTGAGAGGCGTGGAAAGTGATGATTTCTTTAACGGACCCATTTACAGAAACTAGCCAACCAAAAAATCTGAAAAAAATATGAAACTACGTCTATATGGTGCCCAGGCCTCGAAATACTATATCGCTATCTGCTCAAATTAAGTTAATAATAGTATATTACCATATTTTTGGGAAAATTTAGTAGAAACCCCCCCTTAAGTTTATCCTAGATCTATAAAAATTGTAGTAATTGTGGTAATATAGAATATAATGTGAAACATGTTATCCCCAGGTTTGATCAAAATCGTACTATTACTAGCAAAGTTACAATAGCTCAAAGTTGACTTCACCGTGTAAATTTACTGCAACTAAATATCAACGTCACACTAAGGTGAGTAATCTGACATGTTAAATGCAAATAAGATAGTTCTGCACTCAAATATACTCACAGAAGATGCAAACAAAACTTTTCATACATGAACTGCCGTGCTTCCGTTTTCCCGACTATATCTGATGTAGGTTAAATTCTTGGCATTTGTTAACAATATTACGTATAAGGTTGATTATTATCAATACAGGGGTTTCAATCAAATAATTTATTTAAATCGCTTTCTAAAAAATAGAGGAAAATGCAATTTTTAGCTATGTGCCAGGGAGCTATCGTGCACTCGTCGCTCTTCACATCTTCTTCTTTTTCTTCAACCTTTGTGCCATTCACAAGCGGGGTCGGCTCATCGTGATCGGTTTCGCCATTTTATTTGATCAAATGTCTGATCTGGATGTAATCGCGAGGCCTTTAAATCCCCATCCAGCGTATGAAGCCATTTTTGTTTCGGCCGACTTTTTGGTTGCTTACCATTGATTTCGATGCTCAGACCATATTAATAATAATAATCGTTGGTGCAACAATCCATATTGGATCAGTGCCTTGAAGTGTGTTAGAGCACTTCATTTGAGATCGCAAAGGTACACTGCAGTACATTGTAGGAGGCAATGTGGTCAGCACTGCGTTCGTCCAAAATGATTACCCTGATTTGACTCAGGTACTGAGTCGACTGGTATCCGACATCCAGTCACATAAATTTAGGTGGTTCCCTGTACATGCAAAGGGGGTTTACAATTATAGGATATAGTCGTGTGGGGTACCAAGTGAAAGCGGGGTGAAAGCGAATAGTACTTTTTGGAACTGATATTAGTTTTGACGTGAATAGTAAAGTGCGAGACTAATGAGTCAAAATATTCACACTTAAAGCGGAAACTACCCAACCCAAACATCCGCAAAAAGTCAGCGTGGTGCACTTAGATGGAATCTAGGCTTCAAAATATCTGTCATTCGATATCTGCTCAAATAAACACACCAACAGTACATAACCAACTTTTATAAATTGGCTGAAATAGCCCCTTTAGGTTCATCCTAGGAATACCAAATTTTGCTACAGCATAGGGGACAATATTTTGCATACACATGCCACATGTCACAGAAATCTGTCAATAAACGCCAAAGTTATAGTAATTTAAACTTAGTAATTTCCCGGGAATCTACTGCTTTTAAAACGATCCAAATAAGATGCTGACGTCATATTTAACGAGAATAATTGACATTCGCCTGAAATATTAAAGTCGCATTTATGAGCAATCCACTTCTCCCCAGCCCTTTTTAATATTTCGTGTAAAACACTTATGTGAAATCTAAGCCTAACTGTTTTTCTTCATATCGGTAATACCAAATCATCTTCGTATGATTGCCATTTATTCCTTGCTGGGGTAAAGCGTTTCAAACATCCTCACGCGACATTGTTTGCGATAACTCGAAATACCCTTTGTCTCCCACCATGATTTCCTGCGACGCCTGCATGCCTTCTCTACTGTTCTGCGCCAAGCGCCTTTAGGACGACCCACTAGCTAGTTCTTTTGGTAAAGTGGATTCCACTGTATGGGGTAACCAACAATGCAATTGTCGCCCCTTCTTAATGTGTGACCTTTCTACTGCCACCTCCGCCTTTCTATCATAGTGCGTATGAGTTCCGAACAGGTTTTTCGTTTGTAGTAGTATCAGGGCAGCGTACTCTGATGATATGATACAGACGGGTTTTGACAAAGCCTTTTGAGTAACATTGGGATCACTTCCCATGCAATATTGCCGTACAGGAACATAGCAAGAACGTTTGCATAAAATAGCGCAACAGCCAGTTCGGCATGACCATCACGTTTCCTAGATATACAAATTGATCGACGCCTTCGATGCCTATTAATGCAAATAAGGAGAGTGCGATGACTTACCAGACTGAGAACCTTGGTTCGGTTGATGTTTATTTTCAGTGCAACTCTACTTGCCTCTCATTCTGAATCCAGAGCCATTTGGCCAAAGTCCATAGCCCGGTGACAGAGCAAACAGATGTCATCAGCGTAGTCTAGGTGTTTGAGCAAATATGTCATCACCCATTCAATTCCTCCACGTCCTCCGGACAAGGCAGCATGAAGAACATCACCAATAACAAAAAAAAATAATGTCGGTGACAAAATAAACCGCTCAGACCCTGTTTTGACCTCAAAATCCTCCGAGATTTTACTTCGGTGCAGCACGTGGCATTTTTCGCCATTATATGCCGCTCCGATAAAAGCTATTAGTTTCTCCACCACATCATCACTTCAGATACACTCCTTATTCACGCTATCGCTGCGGTCGAAAATCACAACCGATAACAGCTACGATGATGAAATCCGCCCACACAAAAACTGTTCCGCTCGAAACGTCTCACCATAGGGTCAAAGCTCTTACTGTACAACTCTTGACCGCATTCGAGAGAAGAATCCTCCAAAGAATTTTTGGCCCCCTACATGAGGATGGACGATTCCGTAGCCTATACAATGACGAAATCTATGAGCGATACCATGACCGTCCGGTTGTGGATAAAATCCGGCTCAATAGGTTACGGTGGGCGGGTTACTTAATCCGTATGGATGAGGATGACCCTGCCTAAGATGGAGCAATGGCGTAGGTCAGGACGCCAGACAGCTTTTAGGGATATCGAATTGGTGGACCTCGGCGCAAAACCGGGATGTCTGGAGTTCCTTATTAAGGCAGGCCTAGACCGGATGCCGGTTGTTGCGCCGTTGATGATGATGATGAATAACAAAATTCGCTCAAAATACATTGTTCCATTCACACCTGAATTTTTTTTCCGAAAACCTGGATGCCGGGAGTGAGGCGCAGCGGATACAAAAGTTTTTAGGACGAAGGTACATTAGGGGACCACAGCTTCTATATTTTAAAGGAATCAGATCAAGAAAATTATATCAAGCAAAGTAGAATTAAGTATTTAATTTTTTGCATTTCATATTTCATGAATGTTAATTTATTTTTATTTTTTATTTAATATATATTTTTTAAACTAGACATGATCGACTTTTTAAAATATTTTCCGGTACTCAGTGAACTAGAATCTTTAAAAATATACCCATCTTCCGAAAGTGTAAAAACCGTGTAAGTCAGTGTTATAGATAAAATCATTAGACAAAACAAGATATATAGGCAATTATTATTGCCCGTAAATGTGACGACTGAAGGATAATAGACGATATTTTGCCTTTTACTTTTTCTTTGATTCCCCAAACTTAGTGAAATCACATTTGTAACTTAGTTCATTGCACATATATTTAGCATAAAAAGATACATACTCGAAGTAACTTCCGAGCACCTGTCCATCTAACCTAATCGGAAATTGTCTCTCCTCTCCGAGTTGCCTAATCACTGAAAAGACTACTAATTACTGTTATAATAGTTTGATGTCATTATCTGTACGATGAGGTGGACAATGTTTATTATTCCACACAAAACACCGTGGGCAAACACAGTTCCCACGCTCGATTGATCCCATTTTCCCATCTGTCGTAACTTTCAAAACGCAACAAAATATCCCGAGCGTCGATACATCCTCACACCTTTCCGCCGCGGATACCGAAATGAATGCACATATATTGTAAGGTGACCATGCCACCCTCACCCCTAGTGGGTGACACTACTGATTCACCACCGCTGACTTGTAATAACCAACGACAACCTAAAACAAAGCCTGAACTCATATTCCTCCCTGTCATTGCGGCCGGACAAATGCATGCACGTCAGAACGTATGCAATAGATGCGAAAGTGATGCTGCGATCCTGCGGAATGCAGGGAGAATAGGACGAGTTTTATTATTCAAGTGCATCACGATTCGAATGGATTGCATGTTTCGTTGCAGATACTTGGGTTTTCGGTGGGAGGAAATAACATGACATATGGCTTAATCACCCCAAAACATATTAGCAGACGAGATGCGTAGAAACGAATTGGCTGGATATTGGATGATGGTTGCAGGGAAGGAGCGTGGGAGAATATGGTCTATGGGAATTCGCATGAGAATGATGATACATTTCCACCTTAAAATAAACATATCATGAGAATATTCACAAATGGAGGGTAAATTGCTGTGGCACATGAAATTTGTTCAAAGTTCAAAATATGGAATAAAAATTCGTTTCTAATTAACATTGCGTCGTCTAACCAACTCCAATTCATCATATCAATAAAATTTAACTAATAAAAGTATCTGGTTTTACTTTTGGTTACCAAAGTATATCAAGTTACACTAAATGAGGTTATGCTGCGTGCCGTCCTTTTCTTTGTAAATAGTTTACATTGTGTAAAATCGGTTGTATTCAATTCTTTTTACAAGTGAAATTCTATAATAAGCGTCTCTGGTTAGTTTAAACGAACTTACCCTTCCCCGAAGATTAAGGTTTAAATTTAGGATTCCAAATAAGATTATCTTGATTTGTGTATACTAGAACAGTTTTCTCTAAGTAAATATCGTTATACATATTTTAGTTAGTTTAGCTAATATTTATTGGAATGTATCACAGCACTTACAATATTTGTACATAGGGTCTAGCTACTCTTAGCTCTTCACTATCTATATACTAAATTGACAAACCAAACTAGGTAGTTACTTACAATCGCTTACGGTATATTATTTAAGGAAATTGTTATAAAAACCTTAGAGTACCTTAGCCTAACTTATACTCACCTCAATAATAATGGCGCATAGTGAATCACCCACTGGATCAGCCATTTAACGAAGGGTTGTGTGAAGGGGAACAATTCGCAAGAAATTTGCTGTGGATTAACGCTGCTTTGGCCGTGAGAAACTCAACTCCCAGATTTCAGTGGGGAGACAAAGAGTTTGTTGTAGACCAGTTTGAGACATTTGTTCCGCATTTTTTGTAGTTTGTTTTTTTATTCGTTCGCTCCATGATGCCATATAGGTAACCCATAAAGATTTTCGGGCCTCGTGCTCGTCTTGAACAGGATAATCTTGTTGTTTAGACTGAGTCGTGAACAGGCTGAAATATTTCCGACCGGATTTTACCTAATATTAGCACTAAGTGCCAAGCGTTTAAGCTTGGACGAGTCTTCCTACATAAAAGATAAAGGGGCGCTGATGCTGGTGGCCGGTGGTAGGTTAGTGGAAGAATCCGTCGAGGACTCCCCAAACATCGAACAGGTATGCAGAATAGTATATTTCTGCATGGTTTAAACCAGACTGTGGGAGAGTCGCAGGACATCAAGGGAAGCCGTGAGCGATTTAGATACAATACCTGTAGATAACAATGTTATGGGAACAAAACCACTCGCCCGAGATGCCAATTTTCTTTGATTTCCCGAGCCAATAGCTCATAGCTCGCCTTCTTCTCCACGTATTTCGATTCAATGTTGCTTCTATGGGGGATAGCAACATTAATAATATACCAAGCTTGTCAATTAGTAGCACGTCCGGCTTGTTGTGCGGTATGTAGCGATCAGTTAGAACATAGCAGTCCCAATACATGCTGTAAGCAGAACTATCAAGTACATGCAGCCAGAAATGAGACACTTTAACGTCTCAATCGGCAAATGGCGAGGTAGTCGCCTGCTCAAAAATATGTTATGTCATGTCAACCACCTACTTCTGATGTCATGAGACAGGTTCATTCGCTTCACGACAAAACTTGGATAATGCTGGATGTTTTCCAGATCGGTCTTCGTCCACGGCTACATTCCGAATGCATAAGCCTGTGAAGGGATATCGAACATGTTCAATGCGATTATTTTATTCTTACCCAAGACTCAACGAATTCCCCTGAAAGATGCCCCTTCATATACGGATGGGTTCTGAGGTGTTGGTAGCCTCAGATGAATGCAAAAACTCCACAAAACTTTATTAGTTTGGGATCAATGCGATACAGATGTAGAATATCGATTAGCCAGGTATGCGGGACGCTGTCAAAAGCTTCGGTATAATCGATGTAGCACCTAAGGAGATTTGTTTGGCTTCTTATTGGTTGTCTTACAACTACCGAGTAGATACTGAGTTGATCTCTGGGACCCCTTGGCCTGACTCGGCAGCCTTTCTGGTCTTCGGCTGGAATGTTTTAGGTCTCGAGGTGAGCATGAACCTTTCTATTAATATTAGACGTTATGAATTTGTAAAGAGTTGGTAAGCAATTAATCGGGCTTATGTCTGGGAGGCCCTGACTTATGTCCATTTTAGGGGTAAGGTAGGTAATCCTCGCAGTGAAGAAAGATGAAAATTCCTCAACCCGTTTCATGATCTAATTTGTGCTGTGTGCCAGCCGATTATGAAAACTGGTGAACTTTTTGTACCAGAATTCCTGCATCCGGGCCAGACCCGGGCCCTTTCCGCCGCGATAAACTCAAGCCGAATATGCTAAATACCTCATTCTTCTAATTTTCAGGTGTAGCATATCAGAAAATTTGCAACCTAGTGTAGAGGTGCAAACATACCCTTTACTTCGCCAACGTCTTCGCAGTCTCCAGACCTTAATGCTATCTATGACTTTTCGAGGAAAGGATAAAAACAATATTTCTAATAAAAAGGACCTCGAAGAAGCTTTGATGGAGGAATAGAGTAAAATGAAGAATACCCCCTCGAGCGAATGCCTAAAAAGCTTGCGGCTGGAAATCGAGAAAAGCAATATCTGACGATTTTGATTTTTTTTTTCTATCTTCTTTTTCTTCAGCCTTTGTCCTGTTCAGAAGTGATGTCAACTCGTCGTAATTGGTTTCGCAATTTGGCTTTATCAAATTCCTGATCTGAGTGCAATCTTGAGGCTTATAAATCCCCATCCAACGTATCAAGCCACCATTGTTTCGGCCGGCCTTTTGGTTAGATGTTCAGACCAATCTTGGCAAGTGAATTCTACTCTATAACGATCGCGGATATCATCATTTCGGATGTGACCAAAACGTGTCACGCCACTAGTCCAAAGCAACATTTTCGTCTCCTTTACCCCAAAACGCCGTTCATTATCTTTTAACGTCGGCCAATAGTCAGAACTATAGAGGGCGAAAGGACGCACGACAGATTTAGATGTGTGACGTTCATTGATACGTCGATCACAAAGAACACCAGTTGTGGAACGCCACTTCATCCAGGTTGCGTTAATGCGTGAAGCAATTTCATAACGCAGTTCTTCATTGGCTAATAGCGTTGACCCGAGGTATTTAAATCGATCAGTTTTGGGCAGATCACTTCCGCTGACAGTGATTATGCCTGTTTCATGGGGATCGGTCCTCAAAAATGCAGTTTTATTTAGATTCAATCTGAGACCGTGTTGCATGAAGCGATCATTCCATTTTTGGACAAGTTGCTCGAGAACATTTTTGCTATTAGAAGCTAGGAAAACATCATCTGCATAAAGCAGTGTATAGGCAGCTGAACGTTTGATGTCCCGTGCGACGGTATCCATAACAAGAACAAAGAGGAGTGGTAAGAGGGCGCTTCCCTGATGAACACCAACAGAGAAACGAAGCGGTTTTAATACACCCGCCATACCTCGAATTTTACTTTTTGGATCGTGGTAGAGCAATTAAACCCAGCGCACGAGCTTTTCTGGCACTATGTGTTTTCGTAAAGCATATCAGATGAGTTCGTATGGCACACGGTCAAACGCTTTCTCCGGTCCGAGGTATTTCTCCATGAGTAACCGCGCAGCGTGTATTGTACCAGTAGTTTTGCAGTTTTTGACAAATCCGGCTTGATTCACGGTTATTTCAACGGTTTCACGAATAGGTTGTGAAAAATGCGTTCAAAAATCTTCATGGTATGGGAAAGTAATCGGAACGGACGGCAATTTGAACATTCTGCTGGACTACTTTTCTTTTCCCATATTGGAACAGTGGTACTTTCTTGCCACTCAGATGATGTTCTACCTTCCTGAATAACCCGATTAAAGAATTCACTGAGCCACAGTGTTGGGTCCCAGCTCTTTTCTTTCTAGAGTTCAGATGCGATATCGTCAGGTCCTGTGGTTTTCCCCGATTTCAGATGCTCAGATGAAAGCACTGATAAGGTGGTGTGCCGCCCTTCGATGACTGCCGCCAAAAACTTCATCAGTTTCGGATCAGCGCGAGACAGGTGTAGGACATCAATTAGTCAGAAATGCCGGCCGTTGTCAAACGCCTCGGTATAATCGATATAGCAACTAAAGAGGTCATCTTTGGCCTCTAGTTGCTTGTCCTAGAATTACCGAGTTTATAATGTGTTGCTTTTTCCAAACCCCTTCACCCGATCCGGCAGTCTACTTCTCGGACAGAATGTTGTTGTATCGAAGTGCGCATTGACCCTTTCACTAATAACGGATCTTATAAATTTGTAAGGGGTTGGTAAGCAAGTAATCGGTTTTGTATCTGCGGGGTCGTGTACCGTGTCCCTCTCAGGGATAAGGTCGGTAGTCCCCGCAGTGGGGAATCGTGGAAATTCCTCCGGCCGACTCATGACCTGATTTATACTGTGTGCCAACCGACCATGTATACTGGTGAACTTCTTGTACCAAAAACTCTGCACACGATCAGGACCTGGGCCCCTCCAGTTCTTCCAGCTATTTATGGTTCGTTAAACCTCTTCTTCATGGCGATTGCCTTCGGTGGTGATCCACTCAGCATACTGGGCGGATAACCTCCAAAGTGCACCTCAATATTCTTACGCTGCCATTACCGAGAACTGTACTCTCTGGACGCTCTGTTGGGATTCTTTAAGAGATCTGAAATAGCTCCGCTTGTTCCAAGTGTTGACTTATGGGCACGTCTGGAGTGACTTTGGCCATATCGTCACAACTGACTACATACGACAGAAAGTTTCTGCTTTAGTGTGTCTACGATTAAAACTACGAGTGTCTCACTGAGGATGGCATAGTTCTGGGAAACCCTGTGCACTTTATTTTTGACCGGTCTGCTTGCATTGCCGGAGCTACTTTGTTTCAGGGTAGCCAGGTGCCTTAGTGAATCACGTCCACGTTCGAGATGAATTTTTCATGGTGGATCTCTAATAACGCAGAAGCGAATCTTTTGATCGTTCAGTCTGACAACCGCAATTACATCACAGAGGTGTTTGTAGTAGCAACAGCGACATATCAAAACAGAGTCGAAATGCATTCTCATCATTAATTAGATAGAATTCTCGGAGTTTCTGCAGATGCAGAGAGCCTGGGAATAGCTGGCCTATGCAAAGGATCGATTTTCGAAAATTCTATACACGTTCTTTTGAATTCGTCCCGAATCTCAGCGGAGACTTCAGTGGGATGACGAAGAAGGGTGCTTCGGCGAATACTAAAACTGTTGCCTGCAGCGCGGCGTAGTGTTGTTGACATCGTCGCTTCTGCCCCCATCGACTCTTGGTTACTAGTTTCCGCGATGACGTCAAGTCGAACACATTCCCTAATGACGGCCGGGATTGTGTTGCTGCGAGTAATGAAGCGGTACTTGTCTGCGATCCGCTGCGCAGTCATGTTCACAAATTGCGGGAAGCACTCGACGAGCCTATGGTACAACAAGCGAAGATGTTGTAGCTGCCCTCGCCGTTAGTTCCTAGTAGGGGGTTAAGTGGGATAATACCGAAGTTCAGTTCCTCAGTCCACTTTATCCGCTGCCTATGCGAAACTGCCGAAATGGTCGCACAGATTGTGACGAAACAGCTGTCTATTATGGGAGCCTGATCCAGTCACTAAGTCCGAAGACTCCAGCTGGTTTGCCGTACGGGACCTTAAATACCTCATTCTTCTCATTTTTGGGTTTGAATTTTATACCAGGTGTGGTGATAGTGAGTAATCTGCAAGCTTGCAAAGTTCCTGTACTTTCCTCACATATCCCCTAGAACGCGGCAGTGGCATGCAGCTATTCAGACTGAAGCTACCTATGCTTCCTCCTTTCACAAAGGGGCTTGATACACGGAATTTTTATTATTTTGACTTTTTCAGCTATTATATATTAGCCCCAGTATCTTGAGATGAGAGACACAGGTAATAGACATATTCATATATGGGTAGAAAACTTGCGTATAGCCTCCAATTCCTATAAATATATATATTATGTATATTTTTAGTGGGTGTCTTTTATGTATGAAGTAAAGCGAAAATATTCAGATGGGTACGATCAGTCTAGAAGCTTATAGATGTGTATATGTTCGCAGCAGTAAGCGGTAATGGGCGATGTTTGTTTGTTTAGGATCATCATCATCATCATCATCAACTGCACAACAACCGGTATCCGGTCTAGGCCTGCCTTAATAAGGAACTCCAGACATCCCGGTTTGGCGCCGAGGTCCAATCAATTCGATATCCCTAAAAGCTGTCTGGCGTCCTGACCTACGCCATCGCTTCATCTAAGGCAGGGTCTGCCTCGTCTTCTGTTTTTACCATAGATGTTGCCCCTATAGACTTTCTGAGCTGGATCATCTTCATCCATACGGATTAAGTGACCCGCAAACCGTAACGTATTGAGCCGGATTTTAGATAGGAGAAATTATCAACGATCTGAAAGTTGTATTCTCCTATTTTTATTCTTCCCGTTTGATCAGTGCGGTTTGATGTTGTTGGTTGGTTGGTTTTCGGGTGCTGTGTTTAGGATGTTCGTAATAATTATGTCTTCAATGCACATAAATGCAAAAACATATATTTATATCTTAAGGTTTTGAAATACGTTAGGAAATATTTTGATTTTTTATGTATGAATGCCTCTCAGCTTTGATGAATGACAGAACATATAAGGGGGCCAATCTAGACTTGGATCACTATCTCGTTGCTGCTCCGAGCTCGAATAACAATACCACCTAGAATCCCCTCTGACAATCAGGTGAGAGTTAACACTGAAGCCATCCACAACACAGCCCTCCGCGACACCTATAAGAGGGAATGGATGCCGCAATAACCGCAGTCAACAGAGGACCTGGAGATGAAGCATCTACAAATGATCTTCACAACCACCCAGCCGCAAAAGGAGTCGGAACGGCTGGTTTGACGATGAATGTAAGCTAGCAACGGAACGGAAGAATGCCGTATATCGAGTAATGTTGCATTCTCAAAGAACGCGGGCACGCCCAAAGACTTATCACGAACTCCGACGAGCGGAGAAGCGACTTGACAGACGGAAAAAGGAAGCCTGGGAGAACCAACAAGTCTGTGAACTAGAAAAGTATGGGGAGCAACTGCACCAAGCGCGGAAGTTTTACCAACAAGTCAGCAGGATGAAGCCTTATACACCTCGATGCTCATCCTGTCGAGACAAAGAGGGAAATCTGATTTCCGACAGAATGGGCATATTCGAGCGATGGGTACTTTGATGAGCTACTGAACAACCAGAACATCGCCGAGTTGGAGGTCCCGCCAACTAAAGACGACGGACAAATACTACCACCACCAGGTTTAGGAGAAACAGTCCGTGCAATTCATCGGCTAAAAAATCATAAGTCGCCAGGAGCCGATGGAATTACAGCCGAATTGGTTAAATATGGAGGCGACCAGTTACGCCAAATGGTTCATCAACTGGTGCTCAAGGTATGGGACAGCGAATCAATGCCTGACGATTGGCAACGAGGCTTTATCTGTCTCATACATAAAAAGGGAGATATCACACAGTGCAGCAATTATAGAGGTATTACGTTGCGGAGTACCATATATAAAATATTCTCCTCTATCCTGCTAGGCCGGATAGCCCCATACGTTCAGAACATCATTGGCTCATATAAAAAAAGCTTCACTCCAGGCAGATCAGCAACAGATAAGATTTTCTCCCTGCGATAAGTGATGAAAAAACTGTTGGAATATGGACAACAGTTGCACGATCTATTCATCGAATTTAAAGCCGCCTATGATAGCATAGCCAGGGTAAAACTGTACACGGCCATGAGAGAATTCGGTATCCCGACGAAACTAATAAGACTGACTAGGCTGACCCTAACCAATGTGCGAGGTCAGATAAAAGCAGCAGGATCACTCTCAAGACCATTCGACATCAACAATGGTCTACGGCAAGGGGATGCCCCATCATGCGTCCTCTTTAACCTGGCCCTCGAGAAAGTGATCCGTGATGCTGATGTAAATGCAAGAGGAACGATCCTCTTTAAGTCCACCTACTGGCCTATGCTGACGATATCGATATCATGGGAAGAACCACCCGAGACTTACAAGCTGCCTTCATCCAGATCGAGCACGCGGCGATTAGCCCGAAATCTTGGGCTGCACATCAATGAAGGCAAGAGAAAATATATGGTGGCAACGTCAGCACCGAAGACGAACCAACCAACAACATCAAACCGCACTGGTCAAACAGGAAGAATAAGGATAGGAGAATACAACTTTGAATACAATTTCTCCTATCTAAGCTCGAAAATCACAACCGGTAACAGCGATGATGAAATCCGCGCACGGTTGTTGTCAGCCAACAGAACCTATTTCAGTTTGCAAAAAATGGTTCCGCTCGAAACGTCTTACCATAGGGTCAAAGCTCTTACTGTACAAGACAATGATCTTGCCAGTCCTCATGTATTCCTCGGAAACTTGGATTCTTAGCAAGAAAAATTCGAACTCTTGGCCGCGTTCGAGAGAAGAACCCTCCGAAGAATTTTTGGCCCCTACATGAGGATGGATGATTCCATAGCCTACACAATGACGAAATCTATGAACGATACCATAAGCGTCCGGTTGTGAATAAAATCCAACTGAACAGGTGACGGTGGGCGGATCACTTAATCCGTATGGATGAGAATGATCCCACCCGGAAAGTCTATAAGGGCAATATCTATGGTAGGAAAAGAAGACGAGGCAGACCCTGCCTAAGATGGAGCGATGGCGTAGGCCAGGACGCCAGACAGCTTTTGGGGATATGGAATTGGTGGACCTCGGCGCAAAACGATGATGATGATGATAATGAATGAGTAAATGTACATTCAAAGCTTGCTACGTAGGAAAAACATATACTTGCGACGTGCAGAGTCATTTCCCTTACAGATTCCCGATCCTGGCTAGCACAGAGGTGGGCGTGTAAGCGCATGGCGATGATACCCTTCAGTACTCAAGTCAGCCAGCTTGATTACTGGAATACCTCGGCTGTCATGGTTAACAGTAGTTAACCTAGTTGATGATGACCAACCTCGACCCCGATCTCCAATATATTACACTGTATTGAATCGCATATTCCACTGTATCGGAATTTTCCTTCTTTTCTAGATCGGACATCTTCATTAGCATGCAATGCTGCTCGACTTTCCTCTGCCAGGAGCAGTATTTCGCGTCTCAGCTTATTTTAAACTGCATCCTAAGTTATGAATATTTCATTTATTTTGGGCAAAAACCACGTCAACTCAAAACAGTTTTGTTGACAAATGGTATGAAAGTCATTTATACATGTATCTAAAATAGAACACATTTTACAAAAGATGATTACATCAGACTGGCCGATGAGAAATGATATTAAATCTTTCTGGATTTTTGCATCTTTTGTTACGATATCAATTATTCATAGCGGGGAAATAACTAACTGGCACTTGGTATTTTTAATCACTCACCCAGGAAGGCTGTGAGTGTCGCTGCTTGAATTGATATTAGATATCTATGAAATATCGGTCCCACATTTGTGTGCAGATAGTATTCTTCCAACTGGATTTTAAACTTCCCACATCGTTGTCATTTGATACGACAGCGAAAAATCCTACAGCCGAACAAAACAAAATTATAGAACAGTGAAAAATGTGCTGCTGAAAGGTCTCCCGATCCTCATCACGGCACACCATCGTGAGGGTAGTTTCAACGTCTTGAAGACTTAAAGACGGGACGCTATTGTTCATTTCGAACGCCTTCTTGAACTGTACTCTATACACCAGCGAAATCAAATGAATATCCTCCTCAAAGTGCTCCTTCTAATAAACTGTGATGTACTCAAACATACATTTACCAGGGCTGGCATATGTCGATGCGTTTTTTTGGCCTCTATTGCTGCGAAGGATCGTCTTCGAGTCGCGGACTTTTGTTAAGGCTTCGAGGAGATTTCAAAAGGGGTTAACTCATCATCAGGTGCGTCACTTCTTCGCAGAGGGTTTAGACTGAGGATAGTCGCTTTTTATCTGGATTCGATTCGTACATCAATTATTCAAGTGCTCATATCCTCTTTCAAGTAGAGTGGATCGTATCGCGAGAATGCACAGTGGTATATGGGCGGTACGGTTTTTTTTTCGCGTTTTGAAAACAATATTTTCGTCGAGATTGACTGGCTGGATACCGAATACTTTTTCTCGCTTTGAAAATCAACAGGCAAGTGATTTTGCTTCCTGCTGTTCGGGGACAGAAACCTGTGGCTTGGAAAATAGGGGTGCGAGTCGCCATAAGTTTAAGAACGGTGATGGTATGAGATCTTCATATGTTCGGGGGATACATTGGAATGTTTGTGATTGATCCAATACCCTGAATTTTTTTTTTTAATTCCTTTAGCTTCCGTGGATTCCATAGTTCAGAAAGGGAGATAATTTTCACTTGACATATAGAAAGAGCGAATCTGCACCAAATTGATGAACAAATACATCACGAAGTTCTCCAAGTATAATTTGGAAGCGAAATTTGCGGAATTAATACAGCGTCCATCGTTTTTTTCTCTTTCATTTCCTTCCATCATTAAGCAAGGAATTACAGGAATTTGCCATAAAACACTCTCGAGGAAGCTGCAAATCTGCTGCAAATGTGTTATTGGCTACGAGCATAGAACAGGCCCCATGAATGTTTACAATTCGCACAGACAACACTTTTCTCCATTCAGGAAAATTGACTAGACTGTGTTGCTTTCAGCGCTCAGATTGCTTTTCTCAATGAACTTCTATTTCTGGCTGCGAAAACTTTATGCACCACATACGCGAATTTTCACGCGAGCTGTTTCCAGTTGCTGGCGTTCAATTCATTACGGCATTCTTGCGGGGCTAGAAGCCACGATTAATTAAAAGCAGCAAAAAACGAACTGCAATCAGCGTCAGCAGCAGTCTAACAAGTACCCGCAAGATCAGCATCGGATGAGATAGGATGAATTTCGGTATCATTTAGTAAGTGGAGATAGGGTTGATGGGGCTGGTAGAATTATCGCTGGATATTATGTTACAAAATTATATTCTCTTCTCTGATTGGTTTCTAGACAGACACGCCAGTATCACATTGTAGTGAAAAATTTAACTTACTAAAACACAATAAATATAATTAGCGAATTGGTAAAGCTGCAAAGATTAGAGAAATAAATAAAGGCAAAACGTTTCCCATTTAGTTCTTTCAGCCGAATATCTCTTATAAAGGTAAATAATTAATTAATTTATCATTGTCAAAGGCTTCAAGAAGTCCAAACATCGGCGTTTTGTGCCAAGGTTCAATACATCTGTATCCCTAACAGCTGTCTGGCATCCTGGAATACGTGATCGCTCCATTTGAGTCATGGTCTACCACGTCTTCTATTTCTACCATAGATATTACGGCCTTTCCAGGCAAGATCACCCTCACTCATATGAGTCAGATGACACGCCTACTACTGAGACCGCCCACTATTTAGTCAGACCAAAAGCTGGACCTATGGATTATAGATTTCTTCGTTATGAGGGCTTCCATTCTTATATAGGCATTTACAAGTTCGCAATTTTTCTTGCTTAGAACCTTAGTAAGCGTGGAGAACATGAGAGCTGGCAATTGATCCTATGCTAACATTTTTCAAACACAATAGTTCTTGTTCGCTGAAATAAGCTCTGTAGACAGGCAACAACGGTGCACAGATTTCGTCGTCATGGCTGTAACATTTCATAGTAATAATCTTCATAGTTAGCAGTTGACCTGCGCGATTGCGAAGTTACAGAGAGTTTCTCCCTCCCGCAACTTCGGCAATGCGAATTGTAGGGTATGCAGAGTCTGGCGGTATGATGCCGACGTAGTTTTGTATGCATTTGCACGCGTTTGGCCCAAAAGTCAAAAGCTGATGTCCTGATGATGATGTCCTAAGTGGCGGAAGTGCTAGCCATGCTCGGGAATGTGAGGATCCTTTGAGCGCTTTGATTCCTCACGTATCATTTTTACAAAATCAACATGTCTATGCCGATTCGTGGATCCGCACCGGATCTAAAAATATCTCAACAAACAGGAAAATTGGCGACGGCCTAAAAAAAAGTAAGTCTCCGGACCACAGCGGATTACAGTCTCAATTATTGTTTCCTCTGCCTCAGATTCTCAATGAGATGCAGCCTCTGAGGTTCCCACCCATCCTTGGCATCCTCAGGCTATTATGAGGAGGATGTCCCTATATAACGGTTTTGCGGAGTCAAGAAGGAGGAGAAAAGGAGCAAGTCTTCATATTAAAAGGATTTCATCAGCATCTACATGAAATATAAAATAAAGTAGGAACCAAAAAGAAAAACCAAACAGAAAACCAGGCAGAAAAAATAAGAATTAGCAAAAAATAACTAATTCCATTTGGTAAAGCCAAAATCATAAAATAAATGATACAATAAAATGAATATAACGCCCAAAGCCCGGTTATGGGAGGAGAAGGGATGGATAGCTTCAGTTTGAATGGCTGTACACCACCCAAGCATCTCAGAGGGTAGGTGAGGAAAGTGCAGGAACTTTGCTGTCTACTCACTGAGAAAGCTATCACCACCCCTGACAGTTAAGTATAAAATGCAAGGAGAAACTTGAGGTCCGGTACGGATAATCGGCGGGAGCCGACTGACTTGGTAACTAGGTCGGGCTCCCGTAATGGACAGCACGGCGTCAGAACTGCTAGTCGAGGGGCGGTTCGATGACTAGCCGCCACGCCGACCAGAAGCGTTGCTCCGCCTGCTGCAGCTATTTCGCCATAATCTCTGGCGACCAAATCAGCGAATGAAGTGGACTGAAGATATTAACCTCTTCATCACTCGTCCCTACTATGAAATAACGGCGGAGGCGTGTACAAGATCTTACCGCCCCTTACTGCATCAGCGATTTGTCGAGCGTGTCCCGCAAATCGCGCACGTAACTATGCGGCGAGTCGCAGACCAGTACCACTTTATTGCTCGCAGTGCCACAATTCTACAATCCTTTGCATAGGCCAGGTATTCCCAGGCTTTATGCATCTCCTGCAACTCCGGGAATTCTATCTCAAATCAATGATGAGATTGCATCTCGAATGTGCTGATATGTCGCTACTGCAACTACAATCACTTGTATATTGTGGTGCAGTTACGGCTGTCTGATTGCACAGTCAGAAGATTCGCTTTCGCGTTGTTGATTTGAGTGACCGAAGAGATCCACTATGGAAAATTCGTCTGGAACGTCGGCGTGACCCACTGTGGTAAGACATTCCGAGGCTGACTCAGTTCAGCGCTGGCAGCAGATAATGTGAAGAATAAAGTGCAGAGGGTTTACAGGAACTATGTCATCCCCAATGAGACATCCGTAGTTGAAATTCTGGATACACTAAAGCAGAAACTTTTTGCGTATGTAGTCGGTTACGACGATATGGCGAAAGTCACCCCAGCAGTGTCCGGAATGCAACATACGCGAGGAACGAGCGGAGCTTTATTAGATATCTCGACGAATCCCAACAGAGCGTCCAGACCGTACAGTTTTCGGTGACGGAAGCGAAAGAATACTGAGGTGGACTTTGAGGGTTACCCCCACAGTATGATTAGTGGATCACCGCCGAAGGCACCGGTCATGCCAATAAGCCTGAAGAATTTTACGAATGGTATCGAAGAGGAAGTTCAACGAGCCATAAACAGCTCAAAGAACTGGAGGGGCCCAGGTCTGGATCGGGTGCAGAACTTCTGGTACAAAAAGCTCACCAATATACATGGTCGGATGGCACATAGCGTAAATTAGGTCATTAATCGGATTGAGGAGTTTCCACCCTTCCTCGCTGTGGGGATTACCTACCTTGTCACAAGACCGATTACTCGCTTAACAACTTTCTACAAATTCTTGACGTCCACTATTAGTGGAAGGGTCGATCGCACCTCGAGACCAACAACATCTTGTGCGAGGACTGGAAGGGCTACCGAGTTGGGTCAAGGCTTTGCCAAGAGCAATTCATTACCGACTCGGTAGTTGTAGAACAAGCAACTAGAGGCCAAAGAAACCTCCGCATCCCCTCCCCTCCCATACCTGGCTAATCAATGTCCTACATCTGTACCACAATGATCCCATAATAATAAAATTTTTGGCGATGGTTTTGGAAGGATGGCATACCATCTTATCAGTGCATACATCTGAGGATGCTAATACGTCAAAGCCCATCCATATTCAGAGGGGATCTTTCAGGGGGATTCGTTGAGTCCCCTTTGGTTTTGCATGGCACTAACCCCCTTTCATGGCTACTAAATCAAAATATGGCCTACGCACTAACTGCGAACTGACACACTTGGTGTTTTTAGATGCCATCAAGCTGTGTGCTAATACTGACGATCACCTTAGAAGTCTGTTGCGAATAATAGACATGTTCAGCCGTGATATTCGGATGGAATTTGGATTAGACAAGTGTTGAATCCGGGTCTTCTGCAAAGGTCATCACAAGCCGTATGCCAGATATAGCATTGGTGACCTCCACATCCAAGAAAATGTTGAGAAATATAAAATAATAAACACATATTTTAACCATGTACCGGAATATTTTTTAAGTAATCATCGGATTTGTCCACCGAGAAACAGAAGAATTTTTCCGTAATTCCTCCTAGGTACAAAATAAAATTTGTCTCTTCCTTGTTTTTTTTTCCTCGTCTTCCTAGCGCCGCAAACACTCCCACCAGAGATTCTTGGAAACTATTATACAAATGCGACGATGTCCCCGCAGCTCTACAAAACTAAAACTCTACCACAAATCATTCCAGTGAAACTATTTTAACTATTTTTTCCACAGGCGGAACACCATTCGACTAACGCAAGATTGTTCCAGCCAGATGCTGAGAAAATTCATGAGAACAGCAGAAGCAAGGCGAGCTCCTTCTTGACAAACGTTTTGTCTTTCGATAATCCCGTCATCCTAGCAAATTATGCTTTCTTCCGCTTGTCGTCCTGCCACCTCACGCCCACATGCAAACCGGGAAGGATTATTCTATATCCTCAAAGCAGACCGCGGACTATTTAAAAAGAACTTTTGTAACCTGACGACTCCTTCTCGAATGAAGTACGAAACACTCGGCACCAAACAGGCGTGTATCCCTTACCCTCTCTTCTTACAGAAATGAATACTATACTCTCTAGAAACCGCAACGTTTCTTAGCTGTCCACCCACGAACCAGTTCCGATGCCCGCAACGCTCGCCTTCAACTTCGAGAGTTATGTTGTAGCAACATACTCATGCGCATCTGGATGCGACAAATCATTACCCGCTGTCACGATCAATTCGCCCGAATGCATTCAATAATGTGCAACCTGTGGCGAAAGTTAAGGTAATTGGACATTATAGAATGCATTCTTTGAGCAAATTAATCCTGAAAAAGGCGAATGAAATTCCGCCCCCGTTGTAAAACCGCGGCCACCACGGCCAGTCTTGTTATAAGTGAGCGAAAACATATTTGACTTGTCGTAGGTGGTAAGTTTTCGTCATCTAAAATCAGAAGCTGTTAAGTAGTACGAGTAGGTTCTGTTCCTGACAGTCTCCACCAGTCCCAGTCCGTCAGCCAACTCATTCGCCCTATTATCCTATAATCGGGAACCCAAAGGAGGATGACTTTGAGCGTTGCACCCAGACTGCCGGTCTGGATGGAGCCTTAATGGCCGTTTGGCTGACGATCAGCACCGCTATAATACGCTTAGGGCTCAGCTATCGACAGTCTTCCAATATCGCCAGTGCTTCCTATTAGAATACGTGGGAAAATCCTGGAGAACGTATGTGTATCCGAGAAAATCTTGCAGCAACTCCACAGACCATCTTGGATCCATCGGTGGGGAATACAATATTATAACCTTGCAACGCATTACCGGTCTTCCATTCTGCCCTAGTTGGAAAATCACAACAATGTTCCCCGTGAAGTACTGCTTGCGTGTGGCATAGTCTTTTCCCGAGTTTCCGAAGTATTTCGTCTAGGATGTTGATTGTAGCACTACGAGACCCAACATCCAGGTATACGTAGTCCGCCAGTACTACGCGCTACAACTTATTTAATCTGGCAGTCCAGGGAAAGGAAGTGTAAGAGCACATTGAGGGCTGAGCTGAGGAACCCCAGTAGCACCTGCGCAGGCGGCTCTTTTAATTCTATTAAGTTACGTTCTATCGTACTTCTTATTCTGTGACTGCCGCTTCATAATAGAACTGTACATCAGGATGAAACGGACCGTTTCCTTACAAAACTGCTCTTGCAGGCTATACATACCTTCTTACCCTTCAGTTCTATATTCAGTCTCCAATTTAATTTAGGTTCCAAAATCATACCCAGACACTTTCCAATGAAGGACAGAACCAAGTTTTAAGGTTTTGTGTAACAGAAAACCTTATCAGAATTGATTCAATGTCTGCGTGTCTATTTATCTGTCACACCAATTTTACTCGGAAACGGCTGAATCAGTTGTCAATTTAGTAACAACGTGTTATCTTTGAATCCCTTTACATTCAACGGGTGGCATCATTTTGCATTGGAGCTCGACTAGTACTGTTTGAAACTGATAGTGCTGTGAAACTGAGCGAAACTGGGGGAGACATAGAGGAGTGAGAGCTCAAAATGTGCGCCTCGAAACTTTTAACAAGTCTCAGAACTATAATGTCGCATCCGTACGAAATCTAGGTCTCCCACGCCGATACCTGCACAAATGAAATTAATAATAGCATATTACCATATTTTGGAAACCCCACCTGTTAAGCCGAATTTCGCCCACAACAATCGTTCAAAGAATTCGTCGACCATCGTTCTGCAGACTATATAGGCTACGGAATCCTCTATCTTCTTGTTGAGGATCTTGAAGTTGCAGTTTCATATTTTTATTGTTCTCATTTGGTCCATGTCATTTAAAGCTATCGCCTCTCTGTTTTCTAATTCTGACATTGCCACCATGTGCTTCATGTTGATTTCATTAATTTGTCGTCCAATATTTTGCGCCGATTGCCACCTAGTCGAACTGCATCAAGGTAGACTTCATAAGAACACGGTTTATTGGATGGCCGCTCTAATATATAGTGTAGTGGCTCTTCTCTAGGAAAAGGTCCCAGTCCAGCACTTCTCTTGTACTCTGTTACATCAAACGTAGCTGCTTGGCAACTCCTTTTCCGTACAGAGAACGGACGTTCCATAAGAAAATACGGAAGCCGTTCGTTCGCTTTTGTTGCCGAATCCGTCGTTGCAGAATGCGTCCAGTACGAAGTCCCTTTCGAAGTTTCCTAACTTCTGTTTTTCGTGTAGAGATGTCAGCCCTAGTCAATCAATAACCTGGGGAACCGGTTGGTACACCATGTTCCGTTTTCAGCCGCAGGAGACCCGCCTTCATTCTCCTCTATTTGAAGTTTTTTATTAAGAAAATACTCCTAGCGGCCACCACGTTTCATGGGTTCCAAGCCCTGTGGGTTAGGGCTTATGAATATACTCACAGCCTTCGCTGCTTGTCGTAAGAGGTGACTAAAAGGGCTAGAAATTTGTGGACTAGCAACCTGCATATTTTGAAACTCTACTTCTACCAAAACATCAGCAACGCCTCGGATAGGGACTGACTTCACGACAACGACCTTTGGCTATCGAAACTGGAATGTTCACACGCTCCTCGACAACGGTGGAGGGGGTCCTCAGAATGCTCGCTTTCTACAACTTAAGCGGGAATTTCCGCGATAGAAGCAGGACATTATGGACCTAAGCGAAGTAAGATAGTGGGACTCTGGAGAGTACTCCTCTGCCATTTGTGGAAATGTGCTTTGGGACTCTGAACGCCAAGTGGTAGCAGACGCAAATCCGGTTTCAACCGCGTTGTAATTGATGGCATATTGTTCGAGCACAAAACCTACCACAAAGTCAATTAAGTTTCTACTGATCGACGCCATACGAGCAATCAGATTGATCACTTCCCGATCTGCAGTAGATTTAGGAATTATTTTCTGAACGTGCGTAACAAGAGAGGCGCTGACATAGGCCTCGAACGGGATCACCATGAAGTTGCGACGAGTCGTAGAAGTGGATCGATTAATGGAAGGCACTGATGTCTCTACTCAAAGTTGCGAGTGATGGAGGGCGTGACGCGTCCGAACTCCGATATCGAGAGAATTCCCGAGAAGCTCAGCGTAGTGTATGCCGTGACTAGAGAGAATTTGGTATTGCGCTGGTGAGGGAAGCGGAAGATGCCGCCAATCACAATGATTTCAGAAATGTATACCGTATCTTCCGAGCAAAAGGGAAATCATTTTGGCCATCAATGCAATGATGTGGAGTCGCTGGGCTTGAGGGTCTCCTCACAGAGTTATTTACCCCTGCACCTGCAGTTATCTTCGGAATCCGAGACCTTTTCCAGATAGTGGAAGAAGAGGATGATTGTTAAGATTCCAAAAAACGGCACCCGTATTGAGTGTGGTAATTGGAGGGGTATCTGCCTGCTCCTTGCCGCTGCAAAAATAATCGATAAAATAATCCTGGAACGTTCAAGAATATCTTAAAAGTTTGATCGGCAGAGAACAGGCTGGGATCCGCGAAGATATCGACAACGTATATCTGAAGGTCCCTACTTAGAAAGGGCATCCCAGGGAAACTAATTGCTATTATTAGAGCGGCATATGATGGGACATTATGTCACGTGCCGCACCGTAGTAATATCTCAGAGTATTTTCAAGTTGAAAGCGGAGTCTGCCATGGTTCCATTCTATCACCGATATTATTTCTTCTTGTCATCCGTGACGTTCTTCATACTGTCCTGTCCGGAGGACTTAGATGACATTATACTAATGGCATTTGTTTGCTTTCTAATCGGGTCATGGACCTTAGTCAAATGGCTCTGGATTTGGAAAGAGGGGGCCAGTAGAGTTGGACTGAAGATAGATACCAACAAAACCGAGCTTCTCAGTCTGACAAGTCATCACCCTCTCTCTATCTGCAACAATAAGCATGTGCGTGGTTTCTGCTGGTGGTGGCACTGAACTAGACGGTGCCCGATGCATTAACGGCGCTAGATCCGCTTTCGCTGCCCTGTCTGAAATCTACAAATGCGGTTATCTCAACACTAACATCAAGTTGAGACTGTTCTATACCAGTATGTTTTCTATGTTGTTATATGGGAGTAGCACATGGAAGGTGAACTACACTGTTACTCAAAAGCTCAAAGCTTTCCTCAATACCCATCTGCGTTGTATCATCGGAGTACGTTGGCCTGACACTACCTCAACCGAAGAACTTAGTCGGCGTCCACTCGTATGAGATGTGATAGGAAAACATAAGCGCTAGTGGAAAGGTCATAAATTCAGGAGGGCGACAATTGAATTGCGGGCTATGTCATGCAGTGGAATCTGCTCTGCCAAGATGACCGACGAGTAGGTTGCCCCAATGGCACTCTGCGCAGAACCATAGAGGGCAAATGCGAGCGTCTTAGGAAGTGATGGGGGCGCTGAAGGGCATTTCAGGCGTGAGCGATGGCGCGTTGATGTGGTTGACGCACGATACCCCACCAAGGGGTGAAAAGCAACCATATATATACGGGTACCTATCCACGTTTTGCTCTAGAACCTATACTACCCTGTGACCCTTTGAATTAATACGGATTATTTATGTCGACTTTTGCAGTCCACAGGAGCGTCTTTCTCAAAACGCGCCTGCTTAATATGCGTAAAATTTCGTCCATGACTATCAAGAAGAGCATCGGACAGATGGTGGCATTGTGCTCGGTATCTTTGCTCACGGTTCTGATCAAATGGCTACCTCTTAGATCAGACTGGATAATCCTTCCTTCCTCGATGTCATTGATATTAACTTTGTTGAATTCTCCCTCTATATATCTATATAATAAATCCGGAAACCGGAAGCTGGGTGCTTCAGGTATGAAAGGTTTTGTGTATTCCTTTTATAAAGACATTTGAGTGTCCATTTGTTCCATTAGTACCTAGCAAAATGTCCACGTTCAGTTAACCTATTATAATTTTGTTAGTAATAGTGTGATTTCCACCAAATTTGGAAGGATCATGTTTTTTTGAGTATGAACTGGTGGTGGTTGCCAGTTACTAACAATTATAGTAATATATTATTATTAACATTATTTGAACAGATGTCGGCATGGTGGGTATTTCGGAACCTAGACATCATGTAGTGGAAGCCTCTTGAGTGGCACAACTGGAGGCATATTTGCTTGCTACTTGGTGCGTCTGGAACTCTAACCCGGAATGTTCACCTTACACCTTTTCCTCTAAGAAAAACTTGATTGTAATGTGGCATTGGGCTTCACGTGTCCTTGCTCAGCAGTATGCTGTCAATTATGGTACTCGGAGACACATGACACCGTTCCATGGAAAGCCAATGGCGGTTGCGATCCCACCATCTGCAGAAGGAAAAGGTGTTAAATGCATCATCCACATCATTCTTACAATAAATGCAATCGGGTGATAGTGATTTCCCGAGTGTATGCAGGTTCGACTGAAAATACCCGTGCCCAGTCAGCGGCCGCGTTAGATAATAGACGGTACGATAAGGAGACATAACTCGCTAAGTCCCTGGTTTTTGTACTTTCACTAGGTGTTTGTTGTATATCTCTTCACTGAGAGAGTCGGCAATACTTTGAAATTGAGGGATAGATTGAACTGTATTGATCAGTGGACGACGGCTACTGGATAAGGAACCTCCGAGGTTCGACATCAGCCCGCAAATCCCAAACATTTAGCCGCAGCCTTGTGTGCGAAGTTGGAAATCTGTTCTACGAAGAAGCCCATCTTGGTGTTTATCATAATGCCGAAGTATATATTTCCCCGTCGGCGTTGACCAACCCGTGGTTTCACCAACCGAGTCGTAAAAAACTATCCTATACGATGTTCCAAAAGTCCGTACCAAGAATAGATTTCTGAGCCGCCCGGATATGACCTTCATTCAACGCTGTCCTCCCGTGATCGCGAAAAGTAGAGCACGGTCCTTTAAATAGTTCTTCAATGTCCGCAATAGGTAGTCTCGAGTATGGAAATGATTTTCCAGCACCTCCAGCATGTGGCACCAATTTGCAGAGTTGAACGCATTTATTTTGGATAGCGGGCACCACTCGCCGACAGTGGCGATTTTGTATCTCAGTGAATTTTACCGCTTGTTGTGCTTGTGGTTTCACAGTCGCATCAATTTTGGATCGTCCCGGTCTAAAACCATATTGCGTTAGCGAGCAATCTACCGCAGTGCGTATTCCGTCAGTCATTCTTGGCTTGACGAACATCTCAAAGAGCTTCCCCTCTGTGTCCCACATACTTAGTGGACGATACACTGCTGGCGCCTGAGGCTTGCCTTTACCCTTGATCATCAGCATCAGTCGAGAAATTTTCCAGCGGAATGAAAAACACTCGCCGTCAAACATACGTTGAATACGCTCAGTAGCAAATACGGCTTGTATTTACATTAAAAATTCAACATTTCGCTGGGAATAGTACTCATTCTCTTACCGACAGCATCAATTTGGATGGGGTGGACAGGAAGAAGGGTCCGGGCGATTTCTTTCATCTACACTGCTTCCATGGAATAGGGTAATCGGTGGGCCCCGTATCTTCATGGTAACATCGTTGATTAGCTGCTGGAAACAGTTCCTTTCTAAATGTTGATTTCTTGACGGAGTTCCTCTCCTCTTATATTCTTCGGATCTAAGGATCATCTCATCTTGGCCTCTTACATGTTGAGCAATCCATCGAAGTTTGAGACAATTCCGTAGTAGACTTGCAGTTTCATCCATTTGCCAGTACACATGTAACTTCCCAGGACGTCATTCTGTTTTGAGTGTTGATGCATTGCAAGAATCGGTAATATAAACAACAACACAGCATTTTGCTGACTCACAACTCTTCCTTGCCTTGCTATATGTCCCTAGGCCCAGTACTTGGAATAGCGGGTTGGAACATCAAGTGATTCACCCGATCTTTATTTTCGCCGCAATGAAGAAGTTAGCTCGATGCCTTCCCAGGGACAGTGACAGTGGTTAATTTTTGTCGTCTGGAATTGACCAACGTATGTTAACTCCATTTTGCGGTTATTCACATCTGAATACTCTACGTCCTCCACATTTTCCGTAATGAGACAATGCAGGTCCCTTAATTCAAGGGTGTATATGGATCTTAGTCTCCAGTCACTGGTTTCAAGGTTAGAAAGCTCCGGACTACATTTTAAGACTCCTCTTCTTATGGGTCTTGGTACGAAGGGAAGTTGGGTCGACTAGTATATCGCCAGTTCGAGTCTACCGGATAAATTTTATATCTTGCCAGCGTTTTCTAGACTTCTCGAAGATCTTGACCGACGTAACTTCACGCTTCTTGCAAAGGGGTTTATAGTGAAATCTCTCACTTTAGATGCTAGAAGCGGTGAACGTCGTGCATTGTTAATCCTAAAAAAATGTCGGCTATTGCCGTTTGTGTAGTTGTGTTTCTTGTTGTTGATGTTCCCATTGTAGTTTGAGTCCCAGTTGCAAGCCATTATCTCCGCTAGAAAGTGCTGTTGCCTTAAATGATCCCCGTGATTGTCTATGTGAACAGGGAGGTCACGCGCGTGTTTACAGCAATCGTTGCGGGAATTTGTCCCCGCATCCGGGATCAGGTGTTAATCAGGAGTCCATCTCAACTGAGCTCGCACTGCCAACTTAATGGTGTCATGCTATGTCAAGCTTATTATCGGGACGGAGGCAGCTGTTGCATTAACTTGAAAGCCGTTTCCATGAAAAGTCATTCTGGCATAGTAAGGTAAGGGAATGCCACAGCTGTCAGCTCATGTGCAGCCTATTCCGAATCGTTTGCCAAATCATAAATCATGCCGAGTCGTTACCGTTGTCGCCGCTCATGTTAGTTCACTATCAGGTTGACTGGTGGTTATCCGAAGCTACTAACTAGAAGGTGTCAGTCGACTTGATGCGGAAATAGCAAGGATTGTTTCCATCCAGTAACTTTGCCCTGTCTAATTATTATTTTAATAATAATAATTGTTGGGGCACCAATATAATTGGATCTGGGCATTTAAGTGTGTTAGGGCACTTTATTCAAGATCGTAACGGTACACTATAGGATTACCTCACCCTGCAAGAGGCAATGTGGTCAGCATTACGTTCGGCCATGATTATTATCCTGATTTGTCTTAGGGACTCATTAAAAGTTGAGTCAACTGGTCTCCGACATCAAATCACAATATAAATCCTTCTGGCACTAATTAGATTTAAACCGTAGCCTTCCGTACGATAGCCTAGTGCTCTAGCCAGGTAACCATAAGGATTTTTTATTGTACATTGTATGACGATGGATTTCTGGATGGACTTATACTGACAAAAGGCTCTCAATGTGACTCATCATCACACCCTGCCTATTTGCATTAGTGGACAGAACATAGATCTCCACCAATTTGTATATAGCAGTAGGTATGTGACACATGGAGCCCATTATCACAGGTTGGTCGTGGGTGGGGCCCCAGATAAGGAAAACAGAATGACTGCTACTTTTATAGCTCATGTTGTCACAAAGATAATAGCAAAACGAGCGACTGTAGAAACATATTGAAATCATGACCAGCAAGAATTTGACAGGGTTCATATTTGATTTGATATTCCTTAGGAACGTCCATATGAAGGGAGGTCTTCGAAAAACTTTAAATTTGTTAATGTTGAATACTGGTGGCGATATTGTTCCTCTGGTGTTTCCTTTTATCCTGTCTGGAGAATATATAGGACTTTACTGAATGTTGACATTTTGCACGTTCCCATGGTCAAATTAGCTTATCTCTCAGTGAATGATGGATCTTGCCTAAATAAATGGTCGTGAGGTAAGGATAGACGGGCTGAATGTTTTTAGCACCACCAACCTAAGTTCCGTTTTAGTGGGTTGTTTCATTTTTCTTACATATGTACATAAACGCACCGGGTAGCATAGTATTGAAGCTGCTTTATATAATAGAAACAGTAGCTGTCAACTGGAAACCCATTTCTTCATGGCGTGCCAGAAATACTCTCGAAATTGCGGTCTTTATTTTGCATTTGAATTGTGATAAAATTCATTGAAAATCATAGGGAAAATCGAATCGAAGCATCTTGATCCTTTTCATTGTCAACCCTTACCTCACAGAACACTCACTTTATCAATATTTGCATAATGTGTACGTATCGTGTGCTTGCAGTTTCGAATTAGTAAATGCACCAGCAGTACGCTATGTGGAAAATTCTTCTGACAAAAAAGATATGTGCACTTTAAGAATTTTCACTAAACTACGAGTACTCATTGAGGATTACGGCTTGACGTTAAAATATGCAATACGTTGCACCCCACGGCAATAAATCTTTCTGAAAGAATGACGGCTGTTAGGCCTCATGACGGCCATTTGTATTGGGTTTTAATCGAAAAACTATCTCTGGTATTTCGATTGGTTTTCCAGAATTAGTTTTTCCTTATTTTTTGATAGGATTTACCATTTTTCGAGCTTTTTTTTATGAATATGAGGAAAAGCTGGTATAGATAATCCTCTCCTTCCAATTCCAAGTAATTTTTACTGTGTTTTTGGGTTTAAACTCCTGGCCTTTAAACTCAATCATGCATCTGTATCTGAAACGTTTTATAGACCACAAATTTCTTAATTGGTCAACAACATATCATCAACTGACAGCTGCTTGACTTGGCTTGAATGTTGCGTCTACCGTTTCTTACAGGGTTCGGGATCGCAAGATCTGGGTGACAGCGGAATTGTCGAAGTAGATTGATGACCGTAAGGAAGGCTCTATTGGGCACACAATCTTCGATTCCGTGCGAACCACTGAGAAAAATGCACGGTATACCGCATTACGCATGCAGTCTCAAATGTTTTAACGTTAACGGTCGACTCCTCATTGAGGTTGATGAACAGCTGAAGAGGTGGGGGGAACACTTCAACGGTAAACGGTACTTAGTCATATTGCATCTAGTGAAGAAATACCACCGGTAATTGAAATGGGTAGTCACGGTCTGATACCAATACGGATTGGTCCTTCCGATAGAAGTGAATGCAATGTACTCAAATTTCTTCCTCAGGCGTCGCCAGCGATTCTTAATTGGATTGCTTACGATATGGAGGATGACATCCCCGAGGTGTCCGAGCAATTAGTTTTGATCCCCTGCTGGCATAATACCTACGCATTTGGGGTATTAGTACACTGCATTGCCTTGAGCGAACGCTGATCCGTCCGTGAGTTCTGGGATCAATTGAGCGTTGGTCAGGCCTCAACTGTAGTAGGGGCTGTCTTCGAGGGTACATCCGTTTTTGACTATTGCGGCCCACTCCCTTGCATACGATCCGTTAGTAAAAACCTTCAATTCAATTGGATCAGGGCCTTGAAGTGTGTAAGAGCATTTCATTCAAGACCGCAATGGTACACTACTGGGTTATAGCAATCTATAAGAGACATTGTTGCCCGCATTGCGTTCGGCCGAGATTATTATCCTGACTTGACTCAGGTGCCCATTAATAGCCGTTTCAACTGGTATCCGACGTCAAATCACGATACAAACCATACTGCCACCAGTGGAATTTGAACCAAGACCTTCTGTATAACTGCCTTGTGCTCTAACCACTCAGCTATCCGAACACAAATGACAAATTACACAATGACAAAAAAAGAAAATATAAATGAAGAGATGGGGGGGAGTGCAGAATGAATTGGCTGTGTTTGTACGCAGCACGAAAGTGCGATGCTCGCCCCAGCTCCCAGCGAAAGATCGCTGTGTCCGTAATTGGGCTGAAATACCCGACGAGACATCGGGATTAGTAAACAGGGAAGAAGACTTGCAGAGTGATGTGAAACCTGCGACGGAGATGACAATCCAGAATACATCATGCAATGCTGTTGTCGTGGAAAGAAGCACAGAACACAGAACACAGAACTACTGAAACTGACAAAATGGCTTCGAATATAAGCCGAATTGGAGCGCTGTCGACTGTTGCGAAAGCCGAAGAGGAAAGGCTTATCAAGAAAAGCGCGGCACTTGTGAAGTGCGTGCTGCCTGCGAGGTTCTGCCTGAAAAACGACAGGAAAGGGGTGAAAAACCGGCTGATGGAGCTGAAGGAGCTTCAGACAGGACAGAACTTCATATTACAGGCGGACATAGAGTGTAACAGAAGTTCGTTGACAGCTCGTTGCAGAGCGAACTGGGGAAAAACGAAAGGAGGAACGGGCATCTGCAGGAGATTTTACTCAGGTACTCTCCAAGGTTCAAAAGAAGAAGGGAAAGTGGGACAAAAGGCAACAACATAAACAACACAAAATTAAGACGGATATGAATAATGGAGTACCCAAAGAAAACCGATAAAGGCAAGTTCAGTGAAGCGGCCAAGGAGTTACTGGGAGGGAAAGCTTTGGTTTCTGGAAATCCGACACCTTGGCAGACAGAAAAGAACCAGGTAGACGAGGCCATCAAGCGCGAATGTCCGGAGGAAATGTCCGAATTTGTATCACCTCTGCGATCCCCCGGGATTACAAATTCCTTGTGGTGTAAGCTACAGAGCAATACGCGAGGAAGTTTCTTAACAGCAGGAAAATCGAAATTGGTTAGGCGATCTGTAGGATTCGAATCCGGACTACCCCCCAACCAGATGTTACAAATGTTTGGATTATCGACACACGTCTGAAACCTACCGGAGACCTGACAGGAGGGCAACATGCCGCAGATGTGTATAGTAGGTGTAGTAGCTTTGTACTGATGAAGAGGGTAAGTTGCTCCCGAAATATATATCTACATTGAAAAATAAAAATTGTAGTTTGGAAGAAGCTACTGATCTATCAATTTGCACTTACTAGCACAGCTCGCTAACCGGCCGGAATGTAGACAAGTTGCCGCTATACGCTGAGTTTGGAAGCACAGCATAATAATTCCATTATACTGTCCAACTTCTAGAAATTGAATGTACAACAGTCCAAGATTCCCCTGTCTGATTGAATAAATCCGTACTTTCATGTTTGATAGAAATTTGTCATGGAGTCAGAAAAAGGTGGCTCATTCAGGTCTGCTTCAAGTGCCCTCAAAATGTTGTACCCAATCCCTTCATTACGGTGAGAAAAAAATCTTTAAATCAATGAAATAATATAATAATTAAAACTTGTTTTTTCGATTCGCTGGTGTCATTTATTGGTCTCACAAATACCGAGGAGATGCCAATTGGTAGGCAGGTGAGAAAGGACACTCGGAAGAAATCTCGGACGCCAATAAAGACTTCTGGAAGGCGATCATCAAAGCGATAAGCCTGAATACGAAAATAAGAATAACGAGATTTTGAGGTGCGACTACTACGAAAGCGGAAAGGAAGGATCGGTAGTAGAAAACTTCTGCCGCGAAGGCGAGATTACGACCTCTGTCAAAACCGTCTCTTTCGCCTCTTCTCGAATAAGCGAAAGAAAGGAGCAAAGGAGCGAAATTTTCTATGGGAAGTGTAGGTAAACAGTGGGTAAAGTGTGGGGATAAACTGATAACTTCATTTAGACCCACACTGAACGCACCTGACTCTTTTATAAGCGATGGTTTTCCAGCACGTATTGGACCGCAATTATGTCTACATATAAAAGTTGGTCAAATTAATTTGCTACTGGCAGCAAGGCTGAAACAGTTGCAGAACTGAGCTTATACATTTTTTGCCTGACGACAAATTACAACCAAATCCTCACGGATCTCCTTTTACCTTGTCAACTAGGTCTGCCTGCAGCGATCTTTGCTTTTGTGCATTGCTCTTGGGAGCTTTCTAAGCTAATCTGTACTCTGCTATTGTACTGCATGCCCCTTCACAAGCATTTAAACATTGTGGAAGGCTTATCACTAAATTTAGGACAGTGCAAGCTGCAACGTGGTCACCCTCCGAAGTGCCCCCAAGCGTGGCTCCGTCTGTTCCAAGAGCTTCGGCGAACCTTCCGATATTCACCTACGCGACGTTACTCGCGCAGGGAGAACGCCGAGCTGGTGCTCTCCGACAAATAGTCCCAAGCACCTCCTACGATATATATTGGTGGTCACTTGAGGAGAAGTATTCCAGATTCTGCCACCCGCAAGGTTTACTACAGGAATACTTCGTTCGCAGCCTGGGTCCAGGATCTTTAGGGTGTATCCCATGTATAAGACTACGAGGACTGTTCCCAACTGCTATTTATTGGATTCGTTTCGCTCTGTAGTCTGTGTGAAGCATACCCTATTCAAGCGCCCTATCATTAAAGTCACATCTACCATCATTCGTCCCCTATACCTAAAACAGCATTTTCTAGAGCATCAAGCCTGGCCTAGTCCCATTCGGTTTTATATAGATGCTTGAAAATATCATCCCTAAAAGTTAAAGCTATCCCTTTGGCTCTGGAAAGGAACAAGAACTCGAGTACCAACACGAACCCAGATGGCAGCGGCTGTAATCCCCCCCTTTCAGTACATTTCGCTGATTAGCACTAGATCAACTCATGGGCGATTGGTTGTCAATTTGCAGAATGTGAATGAAGATAATCGCATTGGAACCTTTTCCAGTTCCGCCTTGAAGACCGAATACAGGTCCGAGTCCGCTGTGTGTACAAGGCTCTAACCAGACCAGTCACGATCCCCACAGAGAATCGAATTTTCTCTTTTGCTGCAAGTTTGTGCTTTCTGACCTGATTGTATCCTGTCCTCCTGTCACGTCCACGGCAATTTGTAGACATCTAAGCACGTATAACACTTGATGCAGGCTATCCGCATTCATAACTCATATGCTCCCCATTCAATTTTGACCTCCGTCCCTACAGCTTGAGAATTCGCAGAGGTGATACCTATCAGAGTATAGGCTAATTCTGGACATTCACTCCTGATGGTCTCCTCCGCTTGAATCTTTTCTGTGATACAGCCAAGATTTCGAATTTCAAGGGGGCACACAGGTTAGAAATGAGAACATTCTCTCTCAGTAGCCTCTTGATCGCATTGGGAAGGGGGTCCTTGTCAATTGTCTTCGGCCCTAATTTAGCGAGGGTTCCGCCACCTTTCGTTTTTCGTATGACACTTCTGCTCTCTTGTCTCCGGACTTGATCTTGTAGACAACCTCCCAGAGAACTTTCACAAATTGTTAACTTCCGTCAGTTTACGGAGAACAGCTGACAGCCTGGTACTTCTTCGTTTCCTCGCCTTTCCCTTTGATGATCTACCATTCCTAATCATCTTGACGTGTGTGAAAGTGTGAAACACGTTAGAGTAACAAGGCAAACTAGGAGAAGGTCGCTGCGGCATACGGCTTAAACCAGCAACTGATTACTTGGTAGACTGGCGGGTCTCTCACAGCAGAGGGAGCGGGTGCCGGTGTGATTGGTCCAAGCAAAATGTACTTTGAGCCAATGGGCAGGTACACTAGAATATTCCATATTACTGTGGCTTCCAGGCCATGCTGGGTTGCAGGACAACGAGGCAGTGGACGAACTAGCCAAAAAGGGAGCAAGAATGCCTTTACACGGGCCAGAACCTTTCTGCGGAATCGGAAACGGTTTCGTAGCTATGACTCTAAGAAATGAAGAGGAACGGTTGAGGAACTATACTCGGTGGCCTACCAGGGTGGGAATCCTCACTGGTTATTGTCGGCTGAACTATTATTATTAGGGAAGCTTGGGATATCTACGGACACTGCCTGCAGGTTTTGTGAGGAGTATGACGAAACCTCTAGACACGTCTTGGGACAGGGTCCGGCACTTGAACAGAGTAGGTCAAGTCATCTCAGAGAACAGTTAATACCAGATGCAAAGCTGCAAGATCCGGAAGTGGGGAACATACTAAAGTTATTGACGGTTATAGGCCTGCTTAATAAGAATTATGAAAATGCGTCCTTTTCTAGGCAGTAGATTTTACTTTGTAAAATTTGGCATCAAAGCCTGGCTGCATTCAATTTTAAACCTATTGAAAGTAGCGTAGTAGTATTGTTGATTTTTTTATCAATTTTCCGGAATACTACGGGGATAAGGACTCATCTCCCATAAAATTGTAAATTTCTTTCATTTAGAAAAAGTGTCTCCTTTTTACACGCTTTTTACTTTTGTATAGGTCAAATGACATGCATATGTGCATACAAGAATTTAGGTAAGCAACAGAAACGCTTTTTCTTCTAAAAAGGATATAATTTGATTAGAATCCTTTTATTGCCATTACTTCTTTGTGTAAATGGTGTCCTTGTGCCAACAACTGCTCGGCTAGAAACCACTCAATCCAAGTTAATAAGCGAAAACTCCCAGTGAACATGACTACAACGTGTGTTGCAATAATTGACTTCCTGAAAGCTAATCCGTTTGCCGAATATGTAAATTTAATCAAATTTGGAATATATGGCACGACAAGGATTTCGCAGCTTCCGCCTCCCTAATATCCGGTTGTAGTAGGCTACCTCGGTTCACCCAGACAGGAATGTAAGTTAGCCAAAATCCACAATTATGAATATGAAATGGATTTAGAATGCATGCAGTAGTGAACCATTGTAGCTGGGATTATTGTCAGCCGGTACCCCGCATTCAGGATCCCTGTTGTCTGTCAGACATGGTGTGGAATTCACTGGTATCATTCATGCTTAAAGTATAATTAAATTTTCGTGTATTCACGGTATACTCTGGTGGGAAACCAGCCAGGAGCGAACGGCAAACAACCAATGACTGAAGTTAATCCATGAACAGCTATGAGCTCAAAAATATTGATATGAGAGCTTTGTGGGTAGAACAGCGAAGCAGGTAGAGCAGCAGACATAAAGGTACCGTGCGTGGATTTGGAGAAGTGCAATGTTAAAGAGAAGTGAGTTATACCCCATGTCATTTCGGAATGGGTGGAAGTTACTCTGGAGGTCTTAAGTAGAGTTATATTTAAAATGCAAGTAAAGTTTAAATTTTGGATTGCATACTGCGGTTGGAATACATATGTTTTGAAACGTCATATTACAGTTTTATCCATGTGTAGTATTACCGGATGGTTTTCACTATCCTAGTTTTTGGCAAGGTATCAATAGAAATAGTGCTTTCCCAATTATGACAACTTCAATATTCAAGGATAACATCCAGTTTTCCAACAATTTCGCCTCTGACTTAGAAGGAGTACCTTCGTGTCTCCATTCTCTGGAGAAAAATATTTGCAGTCTAGGAAACTAGAAAAAGTTCTATTTTTGTTGTAGGAGTTATAATAAGAATGGAAATGGTTATTGAAAAAGCCAAATAAACGCGTGCGATCGAACAATCGGATGGGACTATTCGCGTGAAATCTGGTAAAATATGATAAGAAACTCATTGCCGAATTGAGTCTGCACACATGCACGAAAAATATAGAGCAGCGCGACAGAGTCCAACTTCCAGATCAACGCGAGGCTTGAGCTCCTTTGGAAGCTGTTAAGTCTTGACTACGAGAAGGCGGTCGTCAAAAAGAAGTACAATTCCACACGGGCCTCTAGGCTAGGCTAGATGTGTCGGCGTGGGGTGGGTTCAATGCAACGCATTTCCGGCTGGTAATTCAGTGCGTGGTTGGCATCTTTGTTAGAGCGTCCCCCAGTTCTGTGAATGGGATCAGTTTCGACAAGGAGGCCCACATGACATCGAGCTTGTAGGTATGTCCCCATCGCTCCAAAACTTTAAAGAGACCCTCGTATAGTACTTACAAGGGCATCCAAGAAGCGTCTAGTCTAATGAGGACCTGCGACCATGTCTCGAGGTCAATGGAGGTGTCGATCTCCGGCGTCGTACGTCGGGAAAGTGGGATCGGCTGCAGGTTCGAAACCGCGTCCCTAGGGAAACGCAGCATGCTTATGTGTATGTTTGAGGTGGGGGAGGGACAAAGCGTCTGAGCACTTAGACTCTAGTGGTCCATTGTACTTGATTTCCCCGTCTAACGAATGTGATGCTACCCGCTGCAATTGTACCACATCAGTACCAAAAATCTAATGTCTGATACATCCATAGTAGGGCACTCACATAGAAAATGTTCCATGGATTTCGGTTCTTCATTACAGAAAGGACATGTATTATCTTGGAGAATTCCTATTCTCAACATGGATAAAATTTGCTGTATGTGTCTTTATCAGCATTAAGGCTCAGCCACCTGTCATTATGATCAATGTTTCCAGTTCTTTAAAACAGCATTAGCCAATACTGCTGACACCCCAACTGCTGTTTTCGGTCCGGCCATGGGGGAAATTGAACCCCCTTTTGGTAAAGCATCCGAGATTTCATTTCCCTCTACAACACTATGACCGGGTACCTAGAGTAGTTCCACTGTATTGAATGTATAAACAGAGTTCAATCGATTTCTACATTCCTGGACGACTTTTGAAGTAATCAAAGGGCTTCTCAATGCCCTCCATGCAGCTTGACTATCGCTACAGATTGCAAGGCGGCTCCCCTTCAACGGCTCGTCAGTCATCCAGGTTGTGGCCTTTAGCATCGCATATAGTTCCGCCTGAAAGGCCGTTGTATATTGCCCAAGGGAAAAGCCCACTGCTTTTATTGCAATGATCTGAATAAACAAATCCAAGAGCTGCAAATTGAGTAATGCTTTCAGAGCTGCGCCGAATGTTGTGCTCATGGCACCGGTGATACCCAGGCACACAGTTGTTTGCAGTGTGGTTAGTTTTCAGCGAAAACTGTTTTGCATAACGTTAGCCCATCACCCTTCTGATGCATAAGCGAACACTGGTCTCATGGCAGCGACAACACTACCACTAGACCATTCAGTCTCCTCCTTTTTGTAAATAATACTGTTGTGGTTTTGTTTGGATTTGTCAAAAGCCCATGCCTGAGGCACCAACTGTCAATCAAGTCAACGGCACGTTGTGTATTTCTACAAACCGTTCGGAGATCTCGCTCCCAGGTTTATGTATAAAGACTACCTTCACCTTTTGTCAAGAAGAAAGCGCGGAGGCCAGAGCAAGATACCCTCGAAAAATATTTCTTAGAAGTTGCTCTCTATACCCTCTTTTGGCATTACTGCGTAGAAGTGTTGACGTGATAGTATAGCAGTTCTCGCCTTTTCATTGGTAACAACCGCTCTCACAGTGTCTCCCCCTTCGTGCTGATAGGCTTATGGCGCGGCAGGATCCGCAGCATTCGAAATTTATTTCGAATGTTGCGAATGCGGACAAGTAGATGGCGCGGAACTCTCCACTCGTTTTAGAACTCGCCACGGGAGTGGAGGATTAGCGGTGAGAAAGTGCCGTGCGTTGGGACAGAAAAGACCGCATGGAAATAAGCCGGTCTCTTCGGTCTCAACCACCAAGGAGGTTGGAAGTTGCCGGCGTAGTAGTAGATACAGTGATAAAAGTGAATTGTACCAATTTATATATATATTATATTTCATTATTTCAATTAAAGTGATTTTACATTTCAAAATTTCGCCGCCTTTACCACAGTAAGTTCTCGTGGAATTTGTCAAATTGCTAACGTTCAAAGTAGATTCTTGATCTCCGGCATTTCCAATTCGTGCATTTGTTGGTTACTTTAGCTACGGTTTTTCTTTAAATCCTCCTACATAATATACTGAAGAATGCATTCCCATATCTTTATCAGAAAGGAAATATATGTTGCAAAACAAAATTGTGAAAATCGAATCCTAAAGGCTTGTAGAAACCGCCAATTCTTTTCCTCCCACTTCTAAGACCTGTTCTCTCGGGTGGTGTGCTTTCAAGAGAGTTTGTATAGACTCAACCCTGGAGCTCGTGTAAGTACCATCCCGTTTTCTAAGAGAGTCTAACTTGGCCGACTCATCCTTATTAAGGACCCTGTGCAGTTTGGAGGTCCTCTTTTCACCTTCCAGTTCTTCACAGTATGCCCAAAAGGAGTCTCTTTTTGAACGTTTTACGAGTCTTTTATATTCACGCTGTGAATTCCAGAAGTTAAACCAGTTTTCGTCCAAATTGCTATGCAACCACTATTTAGAAGTCGTCTGGTTGGCTTCCTGAGTTTTTGCAGTTCTTGCACCAAAGAACCATTTTACCGCGTTGGCCTTAAGAAATAGGACAAGCCTCTTCAAAGCACTTTGCGATTTAGAGCAGCCAATTTACCTTCTATCGCCAAAGGGTAGAGAGCCAATTCCTTTTCCTAGGATTCCGTCTTTGTATTACATACTGTTGTAATAGTCAGATTAAATTCTTAGTAACAGTGCACCCTACCTTCGCGGTCATTGGCCTAGCTGAAGTGATAAAATCAAACAGCTTCTCTCCTCGAGGATTGCATTTGCTACTGCCTCAATAAATATGCTGAGCGTTCGGATCACAACCTATTTAGAGTTCAAGACCACTTGAATATGCATAGACTACTAGATTCATTAGTTCTTGCGTCGACGGGGGTCACAAAGAATCAGTAAGTAAGCAGAGGCATTGGTATTGTAAGTTGACCGCAATAAGGTCCTGGGAACAGAATTGTCTCAGCATGGTTGCATCTAACAAATTTGACATCCGCACGCAGGCATCACCAGTTCCCCTTTCCTGAACTTTTCCTTGTAAACCCGCAAGAGAAGGTTCTGATAGGGAAGCCTGTCGTCCCTTTTACTTTACAGCTGAAATTTCCATCTGCCGAGCCTTCCTCTCCCGTTTTTTTGGAAAAGTTAGGCAACAGGGTTACCGAAATGCCGCCCGTAATCAGGTTTCTTCTTCCTTTCATTAATCATGTGATAAAATCCGTGTCTCAACCATTTCTGAAAGTCGCAGGTGAATTCGAAGTCTGCGATTTCTCACCGAGTTACAGTTTTTTGTTTCTATCTTCATGTGTTTGTGGGCCCCCTTAGTGTAGCAGTAAACTACTACGGGCTCTCCCACCACGACAAGGTGGTATCCGAGGGCCAGCTCGAGTTGCTTAACCTCGGTCTGGTATCAAGAACAGGGTCGGCAAACTCCTTCCGTACACCATCTCCGCTAGGCTGCCTGAGAATTCCTCTTGGTGGGTTGTGCTTGTTCGACTGAGGGAATACGCCTACTTCTTTTTTTACGTGCTTGTTGACTTTACACCTCTGGTACGCGATGTACTATCTGGTCGAAGAGTTTACATCCTTGTTCATGGACGGCCAGTAGTATTTGTAGTAGTATGCGAAATTCAGCCGAAATAAATAGCCTGAGTCGCTTTTGGGTCTCGCTGGGTCTCGCAGAATAAATAGGAGATTGAGCCGAAGATAGCAGACTCTTTGAACTTCAATTTGGAGCTTCTCCTCAGGCTCTGACACTCTACGCCGTCTTTTTACGCCTCGACGATTGCCGTATAATCGACTTCGGCTGTAACCTCGGAAATGCCCAGCAGTTGGCTGTAATTGCTTTGAACTGGGTTTAATTGTTTAGAAAAGAAGCTGCCAGGTTTTGGGTCACCCGTTGGTGAAGAGCAGTGCCTACCGCCGTATCTGAGGCATCGACAAACACGGCTAGAGGGGCATCTGGCTGAGGAAATGCCAACAGTGTAGCATCAACCAGCTGTTAGTTGACGGTTTCAAACGCTCTCCGAAAGCCCCTGCACCCACAGGGACTTTGGCAGCTTTCAACTGACCTTATAAGCATCCAGCTGTCTCATTTCTCCAAGCAGCTTGCTAGAAGTACGGCCAGTCAGTGTCAGCTTGGTCAGTAAGAGATTCAGCTTGGCCTCCTCACTCACTAACAGCTGGCGTATGGGCTGCTCCTTTAATCGGGCGTAGGAACATTCCTCCAAGACGTCCGCGGTCAGCCCAATAGTCTCCTCGAAAATGGACTGTTGAACTCAACGACGATACATTTTCACCATTTTCTCATTCCGGATGACCTGAACGAAGAAAAAGGGACCAAATCCCCGACATTGTACGAAGTAGAGGCAGCTTTGTTTAGATTAAAATCACATAAAGCTCCAGGAATCGATGGCATCCCAGCTGAGCTCTTAAAAGAAGAGAGCTCACCAGTCGAATGTACTAACTAATCAGCACAATCTGCACGAACAAATACCTGACCACTGGAAGAAAAGTCTAGTATACAAAAAGGGTGATCGTGTGCTTTGCGAAAACTACAGGGGATCTCATTGGTGTGCACGTGCTACAAATTGCTGATTAATATAATCGAACGACGACTGAGAGAGTATGCAGACAATATCATCGTGGAATACCAAGGTGGGTTTAGATACGGACGATCGCCAACGGATCGGATATTCGCAGTTAAGTAGGTGCTTGAAAACTGCTGGGACTATGAAATTGATCTGTACCAACTGTTCGTTGACTTCTGTCAGGCGTTAGATAGTGTGAATCATAAGGTTCTGTACAATAATGATCGAGATTAAAATCCCAATGAAGCTAGTCTGGCTTGTGACAGCCTCAGTGATTAACTACGAGGGCCAGGTGAAAATTCAAAATAAACTGACATAAACCATCTGCTTGGAGTAGGTTTCTTAGTCAGCCAAAAATGGAAGCTTCTGTTATCGGCTTTGAGAATATAAGCCTCACAAACGTTTGCACCCCTACAGGCAATTGGGTGGACCCTCGAAGCCTGTCCCAAATATGATATCAAAATCATACTTGGAGATTTCAACAGTCAAGTAGGGATGGAGCCCGTATTCAAGCGATACGTTGGCTCCCATAACTTACATAGGGATATCAATGATAACGAACTGCGGATTATTTAGTTAGCAGTATCGCACGAAATAGTTGTTGGAAGTACCTGGTTTGAGCGAAAGATGGTCCAGAAACATACGTGGGCCTCTCCAGATGAGATCACTATCAACCAAATTGATCACGTGTTGATCAAACGCCGCCATCTCCCAGCCTTGTGGAATATCAGAACATATGGAGGCCAATGTAGACTTGGATCACTATCTCATTGGCATGGTGCTCCGAGCTCGAATAACAACACCACCCACAATCCACGGTGGCAATCAGGTGAGAATCAACACTGAAGCCATCCACAGCACAGCTCTCGACACACGAATAAGGGGAAATGGATGCCACAATAACCGCAGTCATCAGAGATCCTGGAGATGAAGCAACAACAATTGATTTTCACAACCACCTGAAGAACGTTATCATTGATAAGGCCACAAAGACACTTGGCCCGAGCCACAAAAAAAAGTCAGAACGGCTGGTTTAACGATGAATATAAGCTACCTATGCAACGGAAGAATGTTGCATACATATATAATGTTGCATTCTCAAAGAACGGGGCACGCACGGGGACTTATCACAAACTCCGTCGAGCAGGGAAACGACTTCACAGAAGGAAAAGGAAGCCTGGGAGAACCAACAAGTCTGTGAACTAGAAAAGTACAGGGAGCAACTGCACCAGGCGGGGAAGTTCTACCTACAAGCGACCAGGATGAAGCCTTGTACACCTCGATGCAACAACCAAAATATCGGCGAGTTGGAGGTCCCGCCAACTGAAGATGACGGGCAAACGCTGCTACCACCAAGTATAGAAGAAACAGTCCGTGCAATTCATCGGCTTAAAAACCATAAGTCGCCTGAAGCCGAATTGGTTAAATATGGGGACGACCAATTACACCAAGCGGTTCATCAACTCAAAGTATGGGACAGCGAATCAATGCCTGACTGGCAACGAGGCATTATCTGCCTCATACATAAAAAGGGGGATATCACACAGTGCAGCAATTATAGAGGTATCACGTTGCAGAGTACCATCTATAAGATATTCTCCTCTATCTTGCTAGGCCGGATAGTACCAAACGTCCAGGACATCATTGGCCCATACTAAAGAGTTTTTACTCCTAGCCTATGATAGCATAGCCATTGTAAAACTGGACACGGTCATGAGGGAATTTGGTATCCCAGCGAAATTGATTAGGCTGACTAGGCTGACTCTGACTGCGAGACCAGATAAAAGCAGCAGGGTCACTTTCGAGACCATTCAACATCAATAACGGTCTAAGACAAGTGGGTGCCCTATCATGCGCCCTCTTTAACCTGGCCCTGAAGAAAGTAATTCGGGATGCCGATGTAATTGCGAGAGGCACCATCCTCTTCAAGTCCACCCAACTACTAGCCTACGCTAACGATATTGACATTATGGAAAGAATTACCTAAGATGTACAGTCTACCTTCATCTAGATCAAGCAGGCGGCACGAGATCTTAGGCTGCACATTAATGGAGGCAAGACGAAGTACATGGTGGCAATGTCAGCGCAAAAACCCAAAGAATGAACAACATTGAATCGCACTGGTTACGCGAAAACAATGAAAATAGGAAACTACAACTTGGAGTTGAAAATTTCTCCTATCTCGGGTCGAAAATCACAACCGATAACCGCTATGACGATGAAATCTGCGCACGGTTGTTGGTAGCCAACAGAGCCTATTTGAGCTTACAAAAACTGTTTCGCTCGAAATGTCTCATCATAGGCTCAAAGCTCTTACTATACAAGACTATGATCTTGCCAGGCCTTATGTATTCCTCGGAGACTTAGGTTCTTAGCAAACAAAACTGCGGGCTCTTGGCCGCATTCGAGAAGATTTCTCCGAAAAATTTTTGGCCCCCTACATGAGGATGGAATCCGGCTCAATAGGTTGCGGTGGGCTGGTCAGTTAATCCGTATAAATGAGAACGATACAGCCTGGAAAGTTCACAAGGGCAATATCTATAGTAGTAAAAGAAGACGAGGTAGACCCTGCCTAAGATGGAGCGATGGTGTAGGTTAGGACACCAGACAGCTTTTAGGGATATCGAATTGGTGGATCTCGGCGCAAAATCGGGATGTCTGGAGTTCCTTATTAAGGCAGGCCTAGACCGGATACCGGTTGTTGCATCGTTGATGATGATCAAGCATCGGGGAAGCCAAGGTTCGCTTTGGGCTATAGTGACATCGTAGAGGAGGTAGTAAAGTACCAGTGCTACTACTTACTTCCTGCACTGTTTTCAGTTCGAAAAGTGTCAGACCAATTGGTCGGAAAGATTTAGGGGCAAGAGGATCCTTTCTATCCGCTTTCGAAATGAAGACCACTTTTGTCTTCGTTCATGTCCTTGGCATGTGTCTGAAGGCTACAGTGTCTCTAAATACCCTCAGGCTGCAGCCTAGAATGATATTTATTTCCCTTTGGAAAACAACTTTCCCTTCTCCTGCCTCTGTTTGTTATTGGAGTGTCTGAAAGAATGTTTCTGTCCTCCACCTTGGGGCAAGTTCGCGGGAAATGAGTTTTGTAAAAAAGTGTACTCTGTCTTCCATATGCTCAGGACATCGTCCTTTTCAAGTAGACAGAGGACATTACTCTTTCCTTAACTGCATTCTTGTATAGTTCGGGCCATGGTTTGTTCAATTCATTGACAGAATTTGTTAAAGTTCGTCGTCAATGCGCTTTTGCACCTTGCCCGGCCACAGTTTATTTTGTCAGGTTGAAGGATTCCCCGGCTTCGGCCCTTATTTTAGCTAGGTTTCAGGCACGCCCCTTGCTGAGGGTTGTCCTGATGACAGGTGGCCACATGCTCGTCAAAGATGATAATTATATGTTATGTTGGGGGAAAAAGTTTCAATTGTTATTCCTTCGAACGAATAACGCATTCTTATCTCAAAAATGGTTGTGACTTTCATTTGATAGTTCTTTTTCATTGGTAGCCGGTTCGTGCGGGGTATATGTCGTTAGTTTAATGTTTTTATGTACTTTACTGGAGGTGCAGATTTCTTATCAGAATCGCTTAGTTGCGGCACCCACCAATATCTATTCAAGCTTCAATCCATTTCGGTGGATTATATTTTGTAAGTTTTCCATCAGATAGCGTTGCAGGCGGTGAGAGCCGGATTCTATGCACACGATGCTCTGGTCCGATAAGATGAAGAACTACAACAATACGGGGGTGTGTACCTCGGTGCACCTATTGTAATTCTGTGCATGGAGTGCGGTGCTTACAGTAGCATTCCGTGTGCATGCATCTCCCCCACATAAAAATGTCCCCTTTTAGTGGTTCGTCAGTTATTAGCCTTATAACCGAAGGAAATGAGTGCAGTGGGAAAAACAGGACATGTCGCGAATTAAAACGGATGTCGATGCGTTGCCGGCAGAAGCACAGTCGGCAAAAGTGGGTTAACAGGATGGATGCGGAGGAAAGGGTATTATTTAGACCGCCGAGTAATATATCAGCATAATGGAGAGTTATTTCAATGAATTGTTTGAATTTGTTTGCGGGAAGGATTCTGGGGGCGAATAATGCCCGCTGAATGGGCGAATGATTGTTTCTGAGGCGTGGAACTCGTTCATTTGGTTGAGTGCATGCAAATTGATTCGACATTCCGACATTCTTTGCCCGATTGTTGGACGAGAAGAAGTTGCGGTTGCAGAGTGGTGAAAACTCATCCCATGTCGTTTTTCCTTTTTTCAAAAAAGAGGCTAATTCTGTCTGATAGGGGACAATTCCAATTTAAGAAATGTGAATAATCAGAACTTGGAAAGGATACATTGGGAGTTCCGCTGCTCTATAGGTCATTGGTCGTTTTCTATCACGTTAATGCTCTTTCGTGGTTTTATTGCAAGGAAGTGGGGACCGCAAATTACCACCCAGTTATATCCAAAGACATATGGGTGCAGAAGAATCGAAGCATGTCGGGAAACTAGAATCTGACCGCTTCAGGTATGAAAGGTCTTGTGTATTTCTTATACGAGTGTGAGAATATTTGAATGGACATTTCCATCATCTACATCTGGCTCATAATGTGTATGCATATATTATGTCAGACTACACACTGTAGCGTCATACGGACATTCAAAGCAGTATCAGGTTGAATACTGTAGCTTGTATTACTGCCACATTCATAATTTTAAGGTTACCTTAACAAGGGGTTTCCGCGCAGTTTCTACACAATATATTAATAACAGTTATCGGTGTGGGTGGAAGCGTTGTGATTCTTTTCAGATTTTCGATTGGATGGCTTTTGAGAATGCGTCCGTGAAAGAAATGATAACTGCACATACCTCAAAGCCACGAACACTGAAGACTTTGCAACTTGTACCGTATTTTATTTGCCTTTTCTAGGGTCAATCTAACAACAGAGTACATTTAATAATATGTAACATTTCCTCCTATTGTTCCGTTTTCATATTCCTCAGCTTTCCCAATAGAGGTGTATGGTTCCCATTTACCCTTTGGTGGGGTATAGCCTGTTGGGCGACCTATTCGTCAGCCATCTTAAGAAAGTGAATTCCACTCAATGGGACAACTCGGAAAGCAACTGTCGTCCCCCCTTAATGTACGACCTATCTACTACCACTTCAGCCTTCCGGTCACATTGTATACGAGTGCCAGGTCTGTGTGCCGACCAAGTTCTTGGTTTCAGATAGTGTCAGGCCTGCGTACTCCGAAGATATGACGCAAACAGGTGTTTATGAAGGCTTAGATCTATTGAGTAACAGTGGAATGCACTTTCCATGCGTTACCCCCATACAGCAATAAAGAAAGAATAGCAGCATATAGCAGTCTAAGCTTGATCTTGGTGTTGAGATAACTGCATTTCCGGATTTTAGATAGGGCAGTGAAAGAAAATCTCGCACTGTTAGTGCGTCGGGCAATATCAAGTTTAGTGCCACCGTCGGCAGAAACCAGGTTCCTAGATAAACAAATTGATCGACACCTTCGCGCGATAACCCTTCGGACTGAGAACTATGGTTTTGTTGGTGTTTATCTTTAGTCCAACTCTAATTGTTTTTTTTTTTCAAAATCAGAGCTCTTGGGCCAAGGTCCTTGATCCGGTGAAAGAGCAAACAGATGTCATCAGCAGAGGAGATGTTTGAGAAAAGATATCAACATTCGAAATTTATTTCTCATGTTGTTAATTCGATTTGACAGTGTTCTCCGTGGCGGGGCAGGCCATGAAAATGGAAAAAAAATAATTGAATTGAATTAGAAGAAAGTCAGATTGAACAGACTGAAGTCGTAGACGTTACAAAAAGGAGAAATAAAATTGTGAATTCTACATTGAATAGAATGAAATAACAAAAAATAGATTAAAGTGTTTTTATAACTAAATTGGTGACCCCAAAATCGGCAACACGTGTTCCCAAGACTGCTTTTCGATGATCTAACAGACTCTGAATATCTTGTCATTTTACGGACTTCTTTCGATAGGCGACCGCACGTCTGGTAAGAGCAAGACCAGGATTTGATGACGAAGTAGCCGAGACAAGAAAATCAGACAGCAGATAAATACAACTCAATATTTTGCTCGAGGAAGTTCTTGTTTTGGTGCGGCGTTGCACCATTGATTGTTACACAACCAATCAACTGCCATCGTCATCTTCCCCTCAACCAAACCTTAGCGCCTTTAGGACTCCATCGGGTCATTTCGCCATTCGTGATGGGCGACAAACCATCGCTGTTGACGTAAACAAGACTGCTCATTTCAAGGATGTCAGCGGTGCCAACGTGTTACAAATGATTAGATGTACATCTTTCAGGTATCTTAGGAACGAATTTTAATCCCAGCCTAATTACATTTTATGTTATATTTATTTTATTGGTATTTTATGTCAAACAGACTTTTTACACTTTGCTTATACGTTAGTCGGTGGAGTTTCGCCTTTGGTGGCGAGTTCTTTTCTTTTCTTTTTTGCCTACGCATCTGCTTCGGAGTGCGTTGTTGGTGTCTGCATTTCGCTCGAGCGGGCATATGTGGGTACGGTCTACCGTACAGGGCCTTGTTAGAATCCGGTACAGCCGCACCTTAGTTATGTCGCTTGACAATCAAGACGCGGCAGGCCCATCAGACCCTCATGTGACCGCCCTCGCTGTCCGCGTCCCTCCATTTTGGCGACGGTATCCGGAGCTCTGGTTTGCCCATTTGGAGGCACAGATCCACATGTCTCGAATAACGGCGGACACAACCAAATTTAACCACGCGATTGTAGGTGTGGATGAGGAGTCCATCCTCCTGGTAGCCGACATTGTGAAATCGGCATCTTACACACTGTTGAAGACCGAGTTAATCAAACGCCTGTCGGTAAGTGAGTCAACTAAGTTGGATCACTTGCTGACAGGTTTGTCGTTGGGCGATTGAATTCCCAGTCAATTGCTTCGCGAAATGAGGCAATTGGGTGGGAGCAAGATCGACGACGACTTGTTAAAATCAGTGTGGCTGCGACGACTCTCGGAGGGCACCCAGGCGATCCTCGCGTGCGTCTCCTATTCTTTGGAGGCGCTGGCAGCTGCGGCCGATAAGGTGCACGAAGTGCACGCGCGTCTAACGATAGCCGCCGCTCAGCAGCCTTCTGACGAAGTTGGCGAGCCGAAGCGTGAAATAGCGTTCGGGCTTCAGGTTGCCAGTTCGCTCGCGGCCTTCTGCTCGAAAAGGACGATCGGGTAGCAGGTCGTCAGGACAACCTACGGACCGAAGTATTTGTTGGTACCATCGCAGATTCGACGAGAAAGCCACCAAATGTACGATTCCGTGTAAATTCGCGCCTACCTTAAGAGACTTGGTCCGCGGGGGTCCTGGCGGCGGCCACCTAGAACGCAGCGCCACGTCGCCTAACAATTTACGACCCTCTCAGCAGGCGCAGTTATCTCGTAGATACTGGTGCGGAGGTTTCAGTTCTTCCCGTAGTGCAGTACCGTCGACTATTTCCACAATTGTTAAAACTGGCAGCAGCAAATTCTTCTCGAATTAACACATACGAGTATAGGCAAGTGAACGTGAGTCTTGGCTTGCGTAGGATGTTGTCGTAGCGATTCATCCTGGCGGATTTCAGCTTCCCCAAACTAGGCGCAGACTTCTTGTGTCACTATGGTTTGCTGGTGGACTTGCAAAACAAATCTCTTATAGATCCCACGACCAACCTTAATTCGTTGGGCCAAATGGCATCTCACCCAAGTTACAATCTTTCCGTACTTTTAGAAGACATTACCGACTCTCGTGTCCGGGCACTTCTCCAAAAGTTCAGCCAGATTACTACCGAGTGTAGTCTCTCTAACCTAGTGAAGCTTAATATGCAGCACCACATTAACATCACTGGTTCCCAGATCTTCTCAAAGGTGCGTCCCCTACCACCCCAGAAGCTGGCTATTGGACGGGAAGAGTTTGAACAATTAATGCAACAGTCTGAGCACTTAGCCCATCTTGAGTGCATTTTTCAACGTCTCCTTTAGTCCTAAACGTTGAGAAATGCAAGTTCTTCCAGACACAGGGCTTCCCGCGTTTGAAAACCGTGAAGGATTTGCGGAGGTTCATGGGCATAATAAACTTCTATCATCGTTTCCTCCCCAAGGCCGCCCAACACCAGTCCGTTTTGAATGTGTATTTGTCTGGCCTCAAAACAAAGAACACACGAGAGATTGTGTGGTCTGAAGAGGTTGTCCGCGGGTTCGATAAACCCCGACAGCAACTGGTTGATGCTACACCGTTGGCATTTCCTCGACAAGATGCACCCCTAGCCATTTTTGTTTATGCCTCTGACATTGCAGTATGTGCTGCTCTTCACCAAAAGGTGAACCAAATCTGGCATCCGCTGAACTTCTTCTCCAGACAGTTAAACCCCGCTCAACAGAACTACAGCACTTACGATCGAGACCTGCTCGCCGCGTACTTGAGCATTAAGTACTTCCGATTCTCCCTTGAAAGCAGACCGTTCACGGTGCTCATGGACCATAAGCCTCTCACCTATGCTTTGAAATGAAAGCCCGACAAAGCGTCCTCTCGTCAGCTTCGACATGTCAGCTTTATAAGCCAGTTTACGTCAGACATCCAGCCCGTGTTTGGCAAGAAGAACATAGTTGCTGACGTGCTTTATCACGTGTCTCCGAGGTTAACATCCTTGCCGCACTCGACTTCTCGGCTATTGTCAAGGCGCAGGAGGATGACGCAGTAGTTCAGAGCCTCAAATCCAACCCCAAATAAAAATTTCGGAAGTTGCCCATCTTCAGCTCGAACCTCTTTCTCTGCTGCGAAGTCTAGGAAAAGGGAGCCCGGCCATACATTCCGGCTACCTTTTGGAAGGAAGTGTTTCACGCGGTTCACGACTTAGCGCATCCAGGCATCAGGACAACAAATCGGCTAATCACCCAGAAATACCTCTGGCCCTCCATGAACAAGGATTTAAACTCCTGGGCCAGAGAGTGTATCGCCAGGCATGTAAGGAAGGAGGTGGGCTCATTCCCCCCACTACCAAACGGTTCCACACGATACACCTCGACATAGTAAGCCCTTTGCGAGACTCGCACGGTTTCAACTATTGCCTTACAATCATCGACAGGTTTACGCGTGCTGAAGCCTCTGTCGAAAGTGGATCGCTCGTTTGGCGTCCCTGCAATGGTCATTATTGACCTGGGAATGCGATTTGAGTCCACCCTTTTCTCGAAGTTAGGCAAACTCCTGGGTTTCAAACGCCAGCGGACTACGGCATACCACCCGCAATCCAACGGGATCCTAGAATGTTGGCACCGGACGCTGAAAGCCGCCATTATGGCTCGCGACAATCCGTCCTGGACTCAAGTTCTGCCTCTCGTCCTACTCAGCCTACGAACAACCCGCCGAGAGGAATTTGCTGCCAGCCCCGCGGAGCTGGTATAAGGGGGGAAGGCTCCCAAGTGATCCGGTCTTCGACAAGAGATCGGGTCTCACAGATTCGCGATTGCTGCGCCTGCTGAAAGACAACCTTCGCCACATGAAAGTCACACCTCCTGCACGACACTCGTCCGCACCTACCTGCGCGCCCAGGGAGCTGGACACGTGCACGCATGTCCTGGTCAGGAGGGATGCTCTCCGGAAGCCGCTGCAGTCTCCATACGGAGGCTCGTACCGTGTTCTCGAGCATGGAGAGCATTTCTTCCAGCTCGAGGTCGGGGGATAGAGAAAGGCTGTCGCCTTATCCAGGGTGAAGCCCGTTTGCGCCCCAAATCAACGTCGCGTTCGCTTCGCGGTATGATGAGGAACGTGGTTCTGGAGTCGGTCGCTGAAACCCCTAGGTTTCATCTGGGGGCGGAGTGATGTGACGCAGCGGAGTTAACCACATTCGAAATTTATTTCGCCCGCCTTGGAATAAGTCCTCGACAGCACGTACAATGCGGTGCATCTGGTCCATATTTAGTATGCATGGCTTTCACAGAGCCCCATTTTCTAGGTCCGCACGGGTCCTTAATGGCCAGGTTCTGGAAGCCACAAGCTTTCCTTCTATTTATCGCGCTACAAAGTCTATTTCTTGCTAATCTACTTGCCTTTATGTCGCGTTCCTCCTCACTGGCGTGTAAAGGTTGAGAGGAACGGCGGAGCTGGTTAAACTCTGTCCGTATCTCGGCAATTTCTGCACCCTGCGCATGGATGCCTCACACGTGGTCGTTATCAGGTTCATCACTGAGTTTACTACATTATAAGCTGTAACGCTACCACCCCCCGAAGCGATCTCCAACGCGACTCTGCTTGTTCCAATAGATTCGGAAGACTTCCCGATGTTCACCCTCTCATTCCATACCTAAGGAGAGCGCCGAGAAGTTTTCCAGGATTCGCAACCCGTCCACCGATGGTGCCAAAGATTTCGACGCAAAAGTGATCTCAGGGATGCTTCCTTCGTAGCCTGGGCGCCGAAACGTTGGCGCTGATCTGGTGTTAATAACTACGAGCCCGGTTTTCGCCGCCATTTCCGCGATCCGTTTCCCTCTGGAGTCTGGCAGAGGCGTGTTTCATTCAAAGGCTCTAATATTAACCAGGATTCCCCCGTCCGTGCCCAAAACGGCATCAAGTCGGCATCAAAAGTCCGACATTGTCTCATTCGGCGTCAGGTAAACAATAAAAACGTTATCCTTAAATACCGAATCCAGACAAACTTATTCCCTCGGCCTTGGGCAATAACACGAAGTCGAGCGTAGTCGAATCCAGATGGCAACGGTACCCGATAAGTCGAGATGCCATGAAGCCGCGTCCTTATTTCGGTATTGCTCGTTGATTAGCACTAGATCAGCCTATACCTCCACAGCAAACTGCGCTAGCAGCATATGAGCGGATGCATTCCGATGCATGTTAATTTGTAGAATGCAGATCATGCCATTCACACCTTAGGCCTTTCCAGTTCTGGCTTAAAGATTGAACACTGTCCCGAATCCGCAGTGTGTGCGACGCTTTCACTAGACGCACCATGATCCCTGCAGAGAACACAACTTTCGCTTTCATTGAAGGTCTTCGCTTGGTGACCTACCTAACTGCATCTGCGGCATACTGTTCTCCTGTTGGGTCTCTTGCAAGATGCGGACGTGTGTTCATTGTCCAGATACCTACAGTGCTTGATGGGGATTTACCACACTCGTGCCCTGCATACTACTCATTCAGTTTTGATTTTCCGGCTTCTAATGAATTTCCTTGCATATTGCTCCGAGACTTCCACCACAGCGAGTTTTTGGCCTCGAGGATTTATAAAGATCATACCTATCCGGTCATTGTTTGCCTCTGGACATTCACGCTTTATGGCGTTTTCCACTTCAACCTTTTCTGTCATGCTCAGATCTCGAACCACTCCCCCAGTAACCGCTTCGTACAATGTACTCTTCCTAGTCGTCTTCGAGCCTAGTTCGACGAGCACTCGGGCACCCTTTGTTTTCCATATGGAAAACACTTCAGCTCCATTGTCTTCGGGTTTCATCCTGCAACCAAGTGTTTTCCGCTGCTCTCGACTCTCGCCCGTAGAAGAAGATGCGGTTCATTAGTTCCTGTAGTTCCATCAGTCCCTTTTTGACGCCTTTGCGACGTTCGTCTGAAGGAACATTGCCGACCGCATACGCTTCACCACTGACGCGTATTTCCTGATCAGCGTTTTCTGTTCGGCTCTTGCAAGGACGGTTCGTGTTCGAATCTATCAAGATCAGCCGGATCTTGGTCTCTTCGAGACGTGGCCGATGGTCTGTGCAGCACCTAAGAAAAGAACGTTTTTGATAGACATTCTTAAGCGGATTACTTAGTTTATTTGCCTTCCGATGTTGAGAGAAAGTTGGGTCAGCCCCTTTCCGAGGCGTTGTTGATGTTTCAGTAGCAATAATATTTAAAATATCTATATCTATCCTTACCTTACCTCCTTCTTAGGATCCTTATATCCCAAATAAACAAAAAACAGAACTACTACTAGTTTTGGTAACTTATGTCTATAAATTGTCCCTCTGTTAAAAAAAATAACAGATGGGAACCCTCATTTCCTTCAGGGAGCAACAGAAGTATCTTGTGCTATGGGAGTGAAATCCCAAAGTGGATGTGGGTAAACAACGATTTGTTCACCAATTCTCGAATTTTAGGTGGACGATATTTTAACCTTTCCTTTTCTTTATTTAATTTTGTTCTTTTATTATTTTATTTTACTAATTTTCCCAGTTATCACAATCTCGGTAGACGCGGAATTTTAGGCTACGACGATCTTCTTCTTTTCCTTCAGCCTTTATCCTGTTCACAAGCGGGATCGGCTCGTCGTCCTCGGTTTCGCTATTTGATTCTCTAATCGCGAGGCTTTTAAATCCTCATCCATCGTATCAAGCCACCGTTGTTTCCGCCTGCCTTTTGATCGTTCACCATGGACTTTGAAATTCAGACCAATCTTGGCAAGTGAATACTCGTTAGCGCGAATTACGTGACCATACCATCGAAAACGCCTCTCTTGCAGTTTTTCCACGATCGATGCAAAACCATTTCTATGGCGGATATTCTCATTTCGGATTTGATCAAAATGTGCCATGTTACTAGTCCAATGCAACATCTTCGTTTCCATTACCGCGAGACGCCGTTCATTGTCTTTTATAGTCGGCCAACACTGCGAACCATAGCGACAGGACAGACGACATTGCGGTAAATTTTAGATTTGAGACGTTTGTTGATACGTCGATCACAAAGAACACCCGTTTTGGAACGCCATTTTATCCAGGTTGTGTTAATCTATGAAGCAATTTAATAACGCAGTTCGTAATGACATTGTATGCATTTTCTTGGTCGACCTGTCGCGGGGCCTGTCACCAAGAGAGATCAGGTAGGATTTAGCATAGTGGAATAACTCCAACTATACTCTATTTATCTCTTTCCCTGATCTCAGCATTTTATTTTTGTTTTACTGAGGATAGTACAAAGTACGTTGCCTCAAACCCTCCTTTACCTGGGCTTGGGACCAGCATACTATGTTAGCATGGCGGAGTTCCATTGGTTGATAGCATTGATCAGAGATATTTAAATCTGTCAGTTCCGGGAAGATCACCCCCGCTGACAGGGAGTCTGCCTGTTTCATTGGGATCGGTCGTTAAAAATTCAGTTTTATTTAGATTCAATCTGGTACCGTGTTGCATGTGGCGATCATTCCATTTTTTGGACAAGTTAGGAAAACATCATCTGCATAAAGCTGGACGTTGGATGTCCCGTGTGTGATGGTGTCCATAACAAGAACAAAGGGGAGTGGTGAGAGGACGCTTCTCTGATGAACACCAGCAGAGACGCGAAGCGATTTTGGTACACCCGCCACATCTCGAACTTTACTTTTCGGATTGTAGTATAGCAATTCAACCCAGCATACGTGTTGCCACAGAACATACCGGATAAGCTCGTGTGGCACACGGTTAAATGCTTTCTCCAGATCCAGAAATGCGATGTAAAGAGGGCGATGCTTCTCACCGCCTATCTCCATGAGTAACCACGGGAGGTGTATTGCGTCAGTAGTTCCGCATTTCTGGACAAATCTTCATGGTATGGGAAGTAGCCAGATCGGACGGTAATTTGAACATTCTGCTGGACTACGTTTCTTTTTCCATATTGGAACTGTGGTACTTTTTTGCCAGTCTTGCAGTCGAGGTGATTAAAAGCAAGGTTTAGCGGGATCCGGCCCGGCTAATGAGGTTGGGAAAATGATCAGCTGGACTCGGCGGGGAGATCGTCCTTTAGATCACCAAATCGAGCATGGGTTCCTTGCGAAATTCCCAGGTATTTGTAGAAGTCAGTTTGGATCATAGCTTTGCTATGGAGGCCACCATGTTTGGGATGCGTCTCGTGGTGAACTTAGGAGACGGCTTGGATTCGATACTTACCAAATCCAAACTCCATCCGAATATCACAGCTAAACATGTCTACTGTTCATACCGTAATGGTAATCAGTACCAGTATGCAACTTCATGTCATCTTAGTGGATTAAATGCGTCAGTTCGCAATTAGCTTGTAGGCCATATTTTACTGCGAAATCATGCTCTCTTGCACTGGTCAGCAGCCATGAACCAGCCATGGTTCTGTGCCATACACATCCAAAGAGAATTCCTTTTGGAAAGTGCCATTCCATATCCGGATGGGCTCTGAGGTTTTGGTACCCTCATATAAACGCACTGACAAGGTGGTAGTTGGTGATCAATGCGATAGGGATCTGGTTGTGGTAACCCTTCTGCTCCCCGGATAGAATGTTGTTTGTCTCGAGGTGCACATTGACCCTTCCACTAATTATGGACATTATGACTTTCAAGATGGTTAGTAAGAAAGTAATCGATTTTGTGTTTGCGGGGTTTTGCAAAGGATCTTTTTTAGGCAGGTAATCTCCACAATTAGAAGGGGTGGAAATTCCTTAGGCCGACTAATAACTTGGTTTATACAATGTACCGATGGACCATGTATACTGGTGAACTTTCTGTACCCAAAATGCTGCACCCGATCCAAATCAGGACGCATCCAGGTTTTCGAGCTGTTTATAGCTGGTCGAACCTCCTCTTCGATAACATCAGCAAAATTCATGCCTGGCGAATTGCGTCGCTGCGAATAATGAAGCGGTACTGGTCTGCAACTCGGTGCACGTCACGTGCGCGTATTTCGGAAAACGCCTGACGAATATCTGGTACAACAAAGGGCGGTAATATTTTGTACCTGGCGCTGCCGTGGTTCCATAGTAGTAGTGATTATAAAGAGGTTCATTTCATCAGTCCATTTCATCCGCTTCCTACAATAAGCTTCTGAAGCGCAGCCATAAAATGTAACAAAAAAGCTGCAGCAGGCGGAGAAATGTATTTGATCATCGTGGCGTCTAGGCGACAAACCGTTCAATGATTAGTGGTTTCCACACCGGGCTGTCCAGAATGAGAGCCCAATCCAGTCAGATAGCTCCGGCCGGTTATCCGTACCAGATTTTAGGTTTTTTCTTTTCCTCATTTAATGGATTTGCACTTTATAGTAAACTGCAAGTTGTGGTGATGGGTTTCCCCACCTATCCCCTAAGGATGGCAAGACAGGGCGGGAACCTGAGAGGCTGCGTCTCATAGCAGACCTAACGGAAAAGAAGCATCGATTGAGGATACCAACCGTCGTGCACCTTTCCTCTGGATAGCGGCACTCGAGCCCGGAGTTTCGCGCTTCCTGCGCGGGGTCTAGCTGTTTTTCAAGATTTTGTGTAAAACAAAACTTTATTAAAATCGGTTTAGTGTCTGTCTGCCTTTTTTGCCAATGGTAGGTGGAAAGGTTCAAAAGCTACCACAGGCTCCTACCACACGGTTATGTGGGACTCTTACCCACTAAAACCACCTCCTTCTCCTTCCACTCTCCCCGCGGGACTCCCATTTGGTATTACGTCGCGGGGCTGGATCAGAATTTATTCTGTGCTCATATTCGTCTTTCTCTCGCGTTCCTTCTTTTGGATGACTTCTTCCTGCCTAAATTTCTTTCCGATGTTGCAATCACCTTTTCGACTTCGGTCCATATCCCCTTTGCTTTCACCATAAGTTCCATTATATTTTCGGATGTAAAGTCCTCCCCCTCTTGCAGCTTCTAATATAGCCCTTTGGGCTTCGAATCTGGGGTAATGAGAAAATACGTGTTCTGCGTCCTCTGCTATATTTGGGCACTTTGGGCAATATGGCGAATCATCACGCCCAAATCGATACAGATATCCTCGATAGCCTCCATCTCCGCTTAAGAATTGAGTTAGGTCGAAACCTACTTCGCCTTGGGGTCGCTTGACCCATTCCGGATATCCCATATGATTGTGTGACTCGTCCCAGTTTCAGTTCGTGTGAACTGTCGCCGACGGGCAGGGGATTCTCCGGTGAGATACGTTCGATCGTAAAGTCGTGTTATTTCTTTCGTCAGAATTTCAGCTGCTTCATTGGATATTGTTCTGTGAACGCAATATTTTCGGAGTACACTTATGCGATACGCAGCTGCAATCTTTCTCTTATTTGCTATATTTTTCAGTGCATACTGGGGCTGCATACAGTAGGATTGAACTGACCACCTTCGAAATAAGGAGTCGACGGCTCGGCCTTGGGCCACCTATATTTGGTAGCATTCTCGCAACGAGCGCTCCGATGCTATATGCCTTGGTTGCTGCACCCTCCACATGCAATCTGAAGTTTAACTTGGCTTTAATCTCATAAACTGCTTCATATGCATAAAGCTCGACTTTTTGAGAAGGCGTGCAACAACCGTCACACCAATATCGTCCGCGAAACCAATGGAGTCCACACCAATAGGAAGGTCAAGCGTCAGTACTCCGTTATACATAATAATCCACAAGAGTGGCCCGAAGACAGACCCTTGTGTAACTCCGTATGTTGTTTGGTATAATTTCATTCCATCATCTGTAACGGTATACTACAGGATTACAGAACCCTGTAGGAGGCAATCTGGTCAGCATTGCGCATTGCATTGCAAAGTGGAGGGTGCAAATTTCTTTTTCGCCAAATATAATCATGTGGTGGCAGTTGTATCAAATGAAAGGCGCCGGTTAGTATTTTTCGAAGCTGGTCTTAGTTTTGACATTTATTGGAAAGGCGGGGAGTTCGGGGGGTCGAAAGTGATCATTTATTTAGCGAAGTCATTCTCAGAAACTGCCCAATCGAAAAACCTAGCCTCCGAATCCATACTGATCTCCCTACAAATCAAGTTAATAATAGACTAACCGGCTTTGGGAGCAGCAATTGCCTGAACTCCACAATAATTTAACCACGTAGTGTGAATTTTGGGAGCAGCAATTTCCTGGACTCCACAAAATAAAACACGTTGTGATTTTGTTTGATAGTTCTAACGAACTATATATTTTCAATTCATATTTCCTATTTTTCACAAATTTTACCTATACTTAGTAGGCCTGTACATATGAATTTACAGTATTTTAGAGAAAATATTACATAGCAGGCAATGATAATCTGGATAAATTTACAGTACTTTACACTATAGATTCGTAACCAGCGCTTAAATACCTAGGAGCCAAAAACTAAACTTCAAGTCACAACTCAAGAGTTTAGCAACAAAGGCTTTCGGAGCTGCTACATCGCTGGTGTTGTACTGAATATAGGTGCCCCAAGGCAAAGCTGTCTGCTCGTTATCACGAGAGTCGTCAGCTACATGTTGCTTTACGTAGCTCCTTTCTAAACTTCGGCTCCATACTCTTACACCCTCGGCATCTGGGCAATTAATACGAACTGAAGCTTTTTATAAGTCGCAAAAACCGTCCACCTAAAGGATTCGCTGGATTCACAGAATTCGAGATATTCCAAAAAGAGACTAAACGAAGGCACGGTGAAGTCAAGTACACCTAACTCGATTCCTGACGAGGCGATGGTCAGTCTCACAATCTAGCTGCTGTGGGTTCTAATCCTAGTCGTCATGGGTTTGTGTGTTCCTCTTTTGTCGCTGCTGTAACACAACGTTAATTGTGATGATAGTGAAACTGAAGCACAATTCGATCATGTGTATGTCCTATACTCCACCAAGTAGCGAACAAGAAACACTACCCCAGTTCCTCAGCGGACACCGAGGGTATCGTTCATACCTTTATCGTTTTGGGCGTGGCAACTCTTCATATTGTCTGACATATCACTTGAAGAAATTGTCAATCACACGCTAGCCTCTGCAACAACTTGGAAGGCGATCCACAATATGATAAGGTCAGCGGAACTTTGGAGGGAACTGGTAAATAAACAACAACACAAGTCGCGATTCGCACCTGATATTGCCTTGTAACGTAATACCGACTTGGTAGTCTGCAGGGATAATAAAAAGAACAGGAAGTGGTTTTAGTGAGGAAAAGGATGTGGTTTTAGTGAGTATCACTGCATGGGAGGAGCCAAGGTTTGAATGCAAAGTAAAATGTAACGCGTTTTAAAGGAATACACTCCCCGTTTGCATTACATTTACTGGTTCCATTTCTCATTCCACACCATTATTTTGTTTTTTATGAAGAATAATCTGTAATAAAATCTTTTTTCTCGGAAACGATGAATTTTAATTCAATTTAATTTATACAACCCAAAATAACATTAAACAGGGTTAAGGTCAACATAATTATGCCACAAAATTATTCATATGAAATTAATTGATTCCAAAAATAATCCTTTTAAGTCGGGTGAAAAGCTGATTGATAATGGGATTGTGTGCTACCTTGTTATCATGAATTTCAAGTTTTTGACGTTTCAGTAGCACCCAAAGGGTTATGGAGGCTCAAATATTTTCCATTTCTTATTTCTGAGAATTTAGCCTTTTCATCTGTAGATTTTCTACATTTCTTTAAATTGGAGAACAATTGGAGAAAACTCACTTAAAGTATTCGCTGCTCGTCCTAGAAGGTTGTCTAAAAAGTGAACCTGTGAGCAAATTAACTGGGAAATTTGAAGCGAATTCGCTACGGAAAACAAATTGCACAGAAGCGAATTTTACGGCTATGACCTTTATTGTTAGAGCACGGATGACGATTGGCTTCTGAAATGCCCCCATCCTCCTTGGCAAGCGCATACATATGTCTTCTAGTATAGCTACATTTCGACAATACTGGCTGCACATTTGAAGCTTCAATAAAATTAAATGGCCGAATTTTGAAGAACATATGTCCTTCAGTATTTTGGTAAACCCAGCGGTAGTAAGCGTGATTTGACTGATGCTTCCATCTACCGTGCGCATTCTCGCATTTTGACTACAGGATTCTTGCCAAGAGTAAGAACATCAAAATTGTCCAGAGCTAATGCAACGGTACACAGTCGTTCACATACCCTTTTTAACGGAAAAAAGTCAAGTTTTCAAAGCATATGACTAATTGACTGTTCATGTTTACAGAAAAACTACGAACCTCCACTTAAAATCAATTTTTTTAAACATTTTGTCATGCTGGCATGATTTGCTAAAGGCACGGGTGTTTAAGGGTGTCGCTATGCATGCAACAAAACCTTATTAAAATTGGAATTGATCGCAACCCAGTCTCCCTGACATGGTAGCATTCTTCGCACCAGATTTTCTGGAACGTGCACTCTCTTAGAGTCTCCTCTAGGTTCTTCTCCACAAACTCTGGACAGTAGAATAATACTTGCTCTGAGTCCTCTGGGACTCCATTGCAGTTTGGACAATCGAGAGAGATGTCTAGTTTAAAACTGAACAGGTACTGGCGGTATCCTCCATGTCCAGTGAGAAACTGGGTAAGATTATAAATGACCTCACCGTGCCGTCCCTCAAAGCACTTCTTGATGGCAGGGAAGAGCCTGTGTATCCATCGAACCTTCCCCGAGCGTTCCCAACGTCACCATCTTTTCAGAGATCTCTCCATTTCGGTATTCTTCGTCTGCAATAAAGGAGAGATAGATTTCGCATTGTATATATTCGTCAACTCATCTGCCAAGATGTTAATGGGCATCATTTGAAACCTTCATCATTTGAGACAGTTCTGAATGCCTAGCACACCCTTAGGGCTGTTCTTCTGTATACTGAACTCAGTTTGTTAACTGCAACCTGCAATGCCTTTCCTCAAACTGGAGCTGTATAGAGCAGGATTGAACTCACTACCCTAGCTCTACGCAACTTCATGCTTTCAGGCTGCCGGGGCCCTCCCACCTGTTGTTACTGCACGTGTTGCTTATAGCTAAGCTTCCCGTCTATCATCACTCCCAAGCATTTGATGGTAGGTTTGGAAGTGATGATATGATTCCCAATTTGAATACGAGCAAAATTTCCTTTACGGCGGTTGGTGATGAGGACCGCTTCCGTTTTCTCCTCCGCAAGTGTCAGACCAGAACTCTCCAGCCAACCCTTGACAGCACTGAACGCTTCGCATGAGTATAGCTCAGCATCTTCGAGATATTCTACGACCCCAACCAGCACTATATCGTCGGCGTAACCCACCACCGTAGCTTCCTCGGAAGGATTGCATCTTTGGCCAAGCCAGTAACCATTTTGATGGCATCAGTGGTGGATCTGGCTTTAGGGAACCCATACTGACGATCTGAGAGGCCTCCCTGAGTCGCAACAACTGCGAGTAATCACAGTGTCCAAAAGACAAACAGGTCTGTAGGAGATTGGCTCAACTGGATTCCCAGAGGATGCACGTCTTTTTCCCGCACTCTCTTGTTTGGTGGCAGGTTGATTGCAATACGATTAGGTATCTCTTGGGTCTCCTGTGACATCGTTAGGGCAACAGATTTCGACTTGCTCTTGGAATGTCGTTCGTTTTGTTGTGATTTGTTGAACAGCACTCTAATAGTTCTCACCATATTTTTATGGCTTCGTGGACTTTGTGCTTGTCCTTGATGAACTCAAACAGCGAACTATTTTTGCACCAAGTTGTGTGAAGGGTAATTCCTCTGCTCTGCTCTGCTCTCCATCGGTCCTAATCAGATTACTACTTTTAAATAATCCTTCACATTTTGGCATTCATTGACCTTTACTCCGTTTTATCCTTTTTGATGTTTGGCACTGGCGGAGATCTCAAACTTCTTCTGAATGGGTCCTTTTCCTGGTCTTGGAGTACCTCCTGCTGCTACTCCTCTTGAATATGTGCGGCCGGTGTTGTTTCTGTTTTTGTCGTACAGCGATCTGCTTTCAATTCATCCTTCTTCGATTTTGTTGCTGGTTTCCTTGGTAGAGTGGAACTTCGCTTGAACTCTTCCTTTTCCTAATCTAAAACACTTGTAGAATTAGATGCCATGGTGGTCGAATAGTCCCATACATACAAAAGATGGGTGCACATGTTTTTTCATCGAATATAGTCATGTGGGGCATCAACTGAAAGGTCTTGATCTTGCATAGTGCTTTGATGAAAAGGTGGTCGGAAGGGATCATTTCTTTAACGGACCCATTCTCAGAAACTACCCAACCGAAAACATCAGAAAAAACATCGAGAAGCTGCCACTACATGGTGCTTAGGCTCCGAAACACCCTCCATGCCGATACCTATCTAAATAAAATTAATAATAGTGTATGACTATAATTTCTAGTAGTTAGCTGGAACCCCCCCCCCCCCATCATAGCGCCCATTATAATATAGAGCACCAAGTTTGGTGGAAATCGCACTCTTACTAACAAAGTTATAATAGGTCAAAGTTGTCGCTTCACTGCAAATTCAAGACTGAATGTGGATATTCTCACATAATATATGCATATATTACGTGCTACATTCTAATGAGACAAATGCACACTCAAATGCCTTTAGAAAATAACTATACAAAACCTTTCATACTTGAAGCATCCAGCTTGCGGTTTCATGACTTGTTCCATCAAAATGCAATGTGCCTCGACCAGCACTCTTGGAAACAGATTTCAGCTTCGACGTTTACTGCGAATCGAACGATTTAAAGAAGTAAATAATGTTTCCATAAAGTAGTTGATTGGCTGATAGCATTTATCCGCGATATCTAAATCGTTCAGGTCAGTTCTGAGCAGGTCACTGCTATTGACAGTAAAAGTGCCTATATCATTAGGGACGGTCGTCAGCGCAACATGTATAGCAAACCTGTCCTAATTCACTATTATTTGACCGATTTCGCATATGTGGTAGTTAAGAATGCTTTCAAAATCGTATGCCAATATCCTCTTTCCCTAACAATAACTCCTTTTTAAAATTGCAAACAAAAAAAAACAAAAAAAGGAGAATGTCAACTGCAAAACATAGAACATAGAACCCCTGACCAACCGCGCCTGTACAGAACCTAGCGCAAATAAAAATTGAGTCTAGGCAGGATGAATTTCTGGAAAGGGTAATAGTTCGAAAAAATTTGACAACAACTAGGCAAACTAGAAGCAAACTGAATGAGTTTGATGGCAACAACGTAGCGTCTGAAGCATCTACTTCTTCGTCAAGGCTACTGCAAAACAAAATGGAATCGATCGCTACGTCACCATTATAAAAAGGCATCGCAGTCCACAATTCTCGAAAATAACCAGCAACGCTAAGAATATTTCGGAACTCACTGTGAATGATTGTAGTTCATTTGGTGAAAACCGATTCCAACTTTTAGGACCAGAAATAGATAAAGAACCAAAAACAATCCTTAAAGTTAAGCTAAATTGCCTCCACCCGGTTTAATTTCTTGAGAAGAGCAGCAAAGATTTGATGGACAAAGTATAAGCACACCCTTTTTTTCCCATCAAAAAAGGAGAGATCAATGAGACGAAAATAAAAGTCTATTCTGAGAATGGATTTAGAAAGGCAACTAAGGATTCCAATACAGAAAAATGACAATACTACACATATCAGCCTAAGAGTAGCAAGGATTTCTGCGTTATGATCAACGGCATTGACCCTGAAGTTGACTCCAATGAAATAAAAGAGGAAGTTACTCAAATACAGTGGAATCAGTCAGTGTGATAATAAATCGAAATAGAATACCGCAACCCTTATTCAAAGTTGAGTTGAATCTAGAGGCTCGCCATATAGAATCTTCGCTACCTCTTGCACAGGAGGATCAAAGTGGAGGAACCACATAAACGCAATGGTCTTGTCCTGTGTATGAACTGCCAAGAATATAACCACACCAAGTCACACTAACCTGCCGCTGACGGTTCACGCAAGAACTATCTTCCATTATTGCTGTACTGTCGAATTGAATACTATCAGCAACATGATCTAAGAACGAATAGACAACTAAAATATGTTCCAGATTCTTTTAAATAAATACCATCAAAATTGCTTATAGGAATGCAAATGGTCTAAGCCAACACAGAGTTGAAGTTATCCTCTTCTTGCACACTCATGACATTGATTTCTCACTCACAGAAAACAAGTCGGGAAACCGGAAGCTGGACGCTTCAGGTATGAAATTTGTCCCTTTGGTACACCTGTATATGCACATATTATGTGAGAATATTCACTTTCGCGTGATACTGCCATTCAAAGACGTGAGTTTGCACAGAAGTGACAACTATGACCTATAATAACTTTGTTAGTAATAATGCGCCATCTTGTAGCTTACATTACTACAAAATTTCGTGATTCTAGGATGAATTTGAGGGGTTTTTTCGAGTCAACTACCAAAAATTATACTATCATCAACTTCATTTCAACAGATATCAGTATGGAGGGAGCCTCTTCACTTTTCTTTCAGATTTTTCGGCTGGGCAGTTTTTGAAAATGGATCAGTGAAAGAAATGATTACTTTCTTCGCCTCCCCCCGCAAGCACTAGCCAAGACCTTTCATTTGATACCTTATAAGACTATATTTGGTGGGGAAAATGAACACCCTATTTTTCAGCGTAAAATGATAAAACTCATTTTATGCGTGCGGGTTCACAGTTTACACCCTTCTACCAGAATGCAAGAAGTAAACCTAAGGGGAACGAAAATGGTGGTCGTTAATAAAATGGTGAAGTGGGAGCTCGCCCAGAGGCAATCGCTATCGCCAGAAATATGCATTGCGATAAAAGAACAATTTAAATTCGAGGAACTGGCAGTAGAATCCATCGTGAACTTGAGAAAGGCCTACTGTACTACTCAAACGGCCAATGACTACCAGTGGAGTCAATACCATCCATTTTCCGCCCATTTCCCCGTCAACAGGAATCCCCAACTTATATACAATTTGAAAATTCCAATTCTCTCCGTCACTAGTGATCACGAATTACGCACCTTTTCTCGAAATTCCAAATATTAACGGAGATATGTCCGTTCCAAAGATTCCTCGCTTTCCGCCCATTTCCTCGCCACTTGGACCGCCAATTTATATACCGTTTGAAGGTTCTAATTCTCCTCTTCACTGGTGATCACGAATTAAGTTCCTTACCTTGAAATGCTCAACACTAATGGAGATATGAGCGTTCAAAGTTTTTGCCAAGATCCCTTCAAACTTTAGCCATTTTTTGGCACTCAGACCTCCAACGTAAATACCATTTGAAGCTCAGACCTGCCCCGATAGTAGTGATCACGTATTAAGTTCCTTTTCTCCAAATTCTCAATATTAACGCAGGTGTAATCTTCTAAAGTTCTTCCCAAGATTCCTCCAAATTTCAGCCATTTTCCTGGTACCCAGACTCCCCAACTTTTATACCATTTTGTAGCTCAGACCTTCCCCAAATAATAGGGATCACTAACTAAGCTCCTTTTCTCGAAATTCTCAATATTAACTAAGATATTACCGTTTAAAATTTTCCCCAAGATTCCTCCAAATTTCAGCCATTTTCCTGGTATCCAGACCCCCAAATCAACATACCATTTTGAAGCTCAGACCCTTCCCTCTTAGCAGTGATCACGAGTTGAGCTCGCTTTCCCAAAATTCTCAATATTAACGGAGATATTAGCGTTTAAAGTTTTGCCAAGATTCCTTCAAACTTCAGCCATTTTCCTGGCATCCACACCCCCAAACCTATATACCATTTTGTAGCTCAGACCCTGCCCCGATAGGAGTGGTCATGAATTAAGCTCTTTTTAGCGAAATTTTCAACATTCACGGAGATATAAGCATTTAAAGTTTTTCCCAAGATTCTTCCAAATTTTAGCCATTTTCCTGCAACCAAGACCCGTCTACCTATATACCATTTTGAAGGTTAGACCTTGCCCCGATAGTAGTGATCACAAATTAAGCTCCTTTCCTGGAAATTCTCAATATTTACGGATATATAAGCATTCAAAGTTCTCCCAGAGTTCCTCCAAACTTCAGCCATTTCCCTGGAACCCAGACCACCCAACCTTTATACAGTTCCGAAGCTCAGACCCTCCCTTAACAGTAGTGATCACGCATTGACCCCTTTTTTCAAAATTCTCAATATTAACGGAGATGTAATCCTTTAAAGTCTTTCCCAAGATTCCTCCATATTTCAGCCATTTTCCTGGCATTAAGACCCCTCAACCTATATACAATTTTGAAGCTCAGTCCCTCCCAGGCAATAGTGATCGCGAATCAAACTCCTTTTCTCGAAACTCTCAATATTAACTGATATGTAAGCGTTTAAAGTTTTCCTCAACTCTCCTCCTTTCAGCTTTTTTCCTGCCCCACAGACCACCGAGCCCATATATTATTTTGAAGCTCAGCCCCTACCCCGTTAGTAGTGATCACGAATTAAGATGATTTTCGCAAAATTCTGAATATTAACGGAGATATAAGCGTTCAAAGTTTTCCCAAGATTCTTCCAAATTTCAGCCATTTTCCTGGCACCCAGACCCCCAAGTTCCTTTTCTCAAAATTCTCAATAGTAACGGAGATATAAGCATTTGAAGTTTCTCTCAAGATTCCTTCAAATTTCAGCCATAGTCGTGGGATCCGGACCCCCCAATTTATATACCATTTCGTTCACACCCTCCCTCCAATGGTGGTGACCACGAATTAAGCTCATTCTCTGGAAATTCTCAATATTAAAGGAGATATAAGCGCTCAAACTTTTTCTTAAATTGCTCCTAATTTCAAACATTTTCCAGGCACCCAGACCCGCCAACCTATCTATCACTTCGAAACTCAGACCCTCCCCCAATGGTGATGAACACGAATTAATTTCCTTTTCTCGAAATTCTCAATATTAACTTAGATGTAAGCGTTCAAAGTTTTTCCCAGCCATATCATTGGAACCCAGACCTCCCAGCCTATATTCCATTTTGAAGCTCAGACCCTACCCCATTTGCAGTGATTACGAAGTAGGCTCCGCGTTTATGGTCTTTCCCAAGATTCCTCCGAATTTCAGCCATTCTCCTGGCACCAAGGCCCCTGAAATTTTATATCATTTTGAAGCTCAGCCGATTCCCCGTTAGTGGTCATCAGAAGTTAAGCTCCTTTTCAAGAAGTTCTCAATATTAACAGAGATACAAGCGTTTAAAGGTTTTCCCAAGATTCCGCCAAATTTCAGCCATTTTGCTGGCACCTAGACCGCAGCTCAGACCCGCCCACGCTAGGAGAATTCACGAATTAAGTTCCTTTTCTCAATATTAACGGAGATAAGAGCGTTTAAAGTTTTTCCCAAGATTCGTTCAAAAATCAGCAATTTTCCTAGCACCCAGACCCCCCAACCTATATACCATTTTCAAGCTCAGAGCTTCCTCCGATAGTAGTGATCACGAATTAAGCTCATTTCCCCGAATTTCTTAATGTTAACGGACACATAAGCGTTTGCAGTTTTTCTCTAGATTCTTGCAAATTTCAGTTTTCCTGGCACCGAGACCCCCCAAGCAATATAGAATCTTGAAGCGCAGACCCTCCCTCAATGATAGTGATCACGAATTAAGTTCCTTTTCCCGAAATTCTCAACATTAACGTTTAAAGTTTTTTTCAAGTTTCCTCCAAATTTCAGTCATTTTCCTGGCAACTCCTCTCCTGGCTGCTCAACCTATATACCAATTTGAAGTTCAGACCTTCTCCCTATAGTAGTGACAACGAGCTAAGCTCCTTTTCTTAAGTTGTTAACGGAGATATGAGCGTTTAAAGTCTTTTTAAAGATTCCTCCAAAATTTCAGCCATTTTCCTGTCACCTAGACCCCCAAATCTAGGTATCGCTTTGAAGCTTGGACCCTCCTCGAATAGTAGTGATCACGAATTGAGCTCCTTTTCTTGAAATTCTCAATATTAACGGAGATATAAGCGTTTAAAGTTTTCCCAAGATTCGTTCAAATTTGAGCCATTTTCCTGGAGCCCAGACCCGCCAGCCTGTATAGCATTTTGAAGCTCAGAACCTCCCCCGATGGCAGTGGTGACGAATTAAGCTCCTTTCCTCGAAATTTTCAACATTAACGGAGATATAAGCACTTAAAGCTTTTCCCAAGATTCCTCCAGCTTTCAGATATTTTCCTGGCACCAAGGCCTCCTATATACCATTTTGAAGATCCACCCCCGATAGTAGTGATCACGAGTTAACCTCCTTTTCTCGAAATTTTTAACATTAACGGAGATATAAACGAAAAAACTTTAATTTCTCAAGATTCCTCCGAATTTCAGCAATTTTCCCGGTACCCAGACCGCCCAACCTGTATACCATTTAGAAACTGAGACCTTGCCCTGATGCAAGTGGTCACGAATTAATTTCGTTTTCTCGAAAATCTCAATATTAACGAAGATTTGATCGTTAAAGTTATTCCAAAGATTCTTCCTTTTTCTGCGGATTTCCCCGCCGTGTAGACTTACAAACCTATGTACCGTTTAAAGGTTCTACTAATTCTGCTCTTAACTAGTGAGCACGAATGAAACTCTGTTCCTAGAAATTATAATCTTGACGGAGGTATGAACGTTTAAATTTTCGGCCCATTTTCCCGACACCAGGGCCCGCAAACCTGTATGTATATCATTTGATGGTTCTATTTCTCCCCTTCTCATGATCACGAATTGAACTCCTTTAGTCTATATTTGCAATATTGACGGAGGTATGAGCGCTTAAAGTTTTTCAAAAGGTCCCTCCATTTTCCACAATTTTGCCGCCACCTGGATCCTCTAAACCCGTATCTTGTTTGAAAGTTCTAATTCTGATTCTAACTTTTCCCGAAATTAACAATATTAACGGAGTTATGAGCGTTTAAAATTTTGCAAAGATTCCTCCATTTTCCGAACATTTCCCCTCCTTAGTCATTCATCCAAACGGATAACGACTAAAACTGCAGCATCGCTTGAATTAATATTATCATCTTAACGATTGCAACTCATTAACGACTAAACGAAACGATTACGAATTAAGCTCCTTTTCTCCGAATTGTCAACATTACATTTGGTTTGCCTGAACGCCAAACCAACCTGTCGTGGTCCTGCTATATTCACTATCTTCAAGGATTCGGTCCTTAATGAGAAATAGTAGTTTTTCTGATGCGGTAGCGGAGGGCTTTTGTCGCTAATGGAATTCCCATTAATATTGACGTTTGCGGGGTCGGATGTTTTCCATTGTCTACCTTGCTCAACATCGCCACGGTTGTCCACATGTTTACGGCACTTCCTCTGCAAATTCTATTTTTGCAACTCCGACTTCGTTTTGATTGAGTTTGTGCCGTTTATAAATATTTGAACTAAAAAGGAAAGAAGCTCCACCAGGGTCCTCTGTTGATTGTGTAGGTGAAAAGTGAAAGCGAGAAAGCTATTTTTAGCATGTTTTATAGAAATCCAACTCGAGATTTCGAGTATTTTTATTGGAAAACTCAAGGCCCACTTTTTTCCCAATTGCCTTACGCTCGGTAATACGTTTACTTGCAAATCTTCTTGTGGACGCCCCGAGTCTGCAAAACGATATGATACGAGCAGGAACTCCTCATGATTCTCCTTAACCATCTAAATTATGCAACATGAAATGCTAAAATGTCGACGGAGCCGGGAGATGATAAGTCAAGCACTAAATTTAAATGAAAAATTTAAAAAAGCGAGAGCAATACTCTACGGACGGCGTTCCCTCTGCACGCAACACGCCCGTCCCAGCAGTTTAATCAATACACGAGCGCTCCCACGATGGAAATAAATTTTCACATCATTCGGCGTTAATAATTTATCGGCCGTTTAACTACTTCACGTTCTATGCAGAAGTGAAATTTCTTGCTGTAAATTGAAAAAGTTGAGAAAGCAATTTTTTAAACAACCATCCGCCGTGTGACCCTCTTCAATTAGCGTCTCTTAGCAGGTGCCTACGTCGTATTGGCTTGCAGGCAAGCACCAAATGGAAGGGAATGTACGGAGCTGAGGAAATGGAGGAAGCGTTCCTGGCGAGACGCAGGTGGTACTTAGCAGCGAAGAGGAGGTATTGATGGAAGTGCACAAAGATAAATCTAGGGGAACGCATTAGATATCTAACTTTAGTTGGGGTGGGATACTTGTACATTATTCGGTCTTGATTCATATGACATTGAACGACCACTAATAACTTCCCGTTTGAAACCAACTGAAGACGTTTTGCAATAGCCGCGAAGGGACACAAACTTAAAGTTATTCAAACTCGTAAAATTGAAATTTCCGCTAGATTAGCCCCAGGAGTCTTCGCTACAAATGAGAAAAATATGAGTTCTCATTAATAATGTTACTGTTTTTAACAGAAACTGTGCAACCATAGCTTGAAATCTACTAAGGGATTACGAAAAGCATATCGCCTTTGAAAACAAGCAAAAATTTATGCATTTTCCGCTTCCGAGGCGAATTTCGAAACACTCTTATAAGCCTGACTAACGTTTCCGCTCCTACAGAGGAGATTACAGAGTCTGAAAAGGATACCTTCTACAATGCAATAGAACGAACCCTCGAAGGCTGTAACCAGCATTATATCAAAATCACACTACGAAGTAGCGACAGAGCCTGCATTCACGCGATAAGTCGACTCACATAGTTTACATAAAAACTCCAATGATAATGGGTCATGGATCATTCAGTTAGAAGTATCGCACGAAATGGTTGTTGGTTTGGCCGGAAAGCAGTCCAGAAACAAGCGTGGACTTCTCCAAACGGAAACACTTTCAACTAAATTGACCACGTGCTGATTGAACGCCGCCACTTTTCAGCCTTGATGTATGAGAGAACATATAGAGGGCCAATATAGACTCGGATCAGTATCTCGTTGACATGGTGCTCTGAGTTTGAATAGCAACACCACCTCGAACCATCGCTGACAATCAGGTGATAACGAATATTGAATCCATCCACAACAACGGCTTCTGTAACACCTATAAGGGGAAATGGATACCGCAATAGCCGCAGTTAACAGAGGCCCTGGAGATGAAGCATTGAAAAATGATCTTCACAACCACCTGAAGAACGTTATCATTGATACGATCGGAACGGCTGGTTCGACGATGAATGTAAACTAGCAACGGAACCCACAGCGGGCATGCTGTACTTCCAAAAGAGACGGGCGCGCACTGAATCCTGTCATGAATTCCGTCTAGTAGACCAGACTCCTGCGCTTGGAATGTGATTTTCCGTTGCTGCCAAATTTCTCCATAATGTTTTTCGTTTGTTTAGCCGGTTTAATAGTAAATCAGCAGCACCCAGATATTTAGACCACGGGCTATATCTGAAAACATTGTAAAATGGGAACAGGCTTCTCGCAGCAAGTGCGGAACCCACCCTTACACGAGGGACGCTAAACCATGATTGTCTCTCTATTATCATTGAGGGTGACAAATGCTCCCTTTCAGGGGGCTGTCCGGACGCCCGGAATGTCTATGTAATTGGCTCGATCAATTTTATTTACAAACTCCAAGACGAATTGTAACTAGCCTCAGGTAAGTCGGTTTATAAAAACAAACAAACGGCTTCGAGGAAAGAGGATGCTACCCACCTGCCAACGATTTGGCTACGTAAATTGCAGCTACAAGCCTGGACGTATCAAATACTCCGGACCCACATACCTTTAGGAATTGCTTGGCCTGACTGTCCATGACAACGCTAATAAAACGACGGGTCCCCACAAATGCGCAAACTGTGAGCAACTGGGCCACTCAGCCAATTTCTCTAAATGTCCCCATAGGGAGGAATCAGAGAGCGCTAAGGTCAACTCTCATTCTCGCAATGACGCTGGCGGAGGCACAGTCATTCTAGTCAAAACGAGACTAAGAGAAAATATCATCTTAATGTATTCACTAAATTCAAACTGCCTGTTGGCAGCCGTTAGGCTACCTATCAGGGGCAGCGTGCCCCGAGCCCCAAACGCCTCTCGCTACTTGCCGTGTGGCAAAGGTTATCGCCTCACCCCTATCCTGTCCTAAACTTTGGGAAATAGGATTCAGTTTTGACGCTTTCCTCCTTTGAGGCAACTTCAATACGGATATAAAACTTGGGCTGACTCTGTTAATAACGAGAACGGCAAAGTCCTCTTCGATTGGTTTCAGTCAAAACCATTTCTTAACGCAGACATAATTAACACAGGAGCCCCAACTTCTCCACGTGGGCGATCCTTCCTAGATGACTTTATGATCTCATCCAACCTCTTAGCCTTTGCCACTAACTGCTCCTTAGTTGCAGGTCACTCTGACCATCACGCTCTTAGCCCCTCACTGCAATTACGAAAAATTCTCCCTTCTGTCACCCGCCGGTGCAAATGCTGATAAACTGTGATATTTTCTAACACGACCTATCCAGTAAGTTCGACCCTCTCCAGTAAATGCGTATCCATCCCAATGAAGAGCTAGACACTTGTATTAGGAAATTCAACTGTGTTTTCGATCGCACAATCGACCCCGATAAGAAGTCTCGCTACTACAAATACGGGAGCCCTTCCCCTCAACCTTTCTCTTACGCGCGATAGGAATAGAATATTGCAGCAAAAGGGACCATTATTCCACCGACAACGTAACAAATGCAATGCTGACTATCGTCTCCTCTCCGAGAAATTTCAGAAATTTCTTCTCTTAAATTGATCCCAAGTAAAAATAAAACTAGGTAGCTTGCTCCTACTACAATATATTTTAATAGTTAGTAAATACGTATATCAAAAGCTACTTACTCTCTTCCTCAGTACTTAAGCTTTTTTTTAGTAGCTTAAGTACTGAGGAAGAGAGTAAGAAGCTTTCGAAATACGTATTTACTAACTATTAAAATATATTGTAGTAGGAGCAAGCTACCTAGTTTTATTTTTATTTAGAAGAACTACAAGCATCGGAACGATAACTATTTGATCCCAAGGTTTCACAATAATTACTCGACTGTCTGGAGGGGAAAAAATGCTCTCGACGCCAACTAATCCTTGATAAAAATAGGAAACCTTCGGTTCCACTCCCCTGAAGAAAAAATATCTGTCTGCGCATAGTACTTCAGCCACTTATTCAGAGTCAGATCACCCGCGGGCTTCATCTAGTGCTCGGGAGCCGACTCTGCTATCAACGATAAATGCAGTATGAAGAGGTTGTTCTTATACATTTCCTCCCATCTACCCGGCGGACATTGTCCGAATCGGTCTGTTCTTTACCTTCGAGGAAGAAGTTGAGCCTGCAATCATCCAGTCACACAATAAAAAATCATCGGGTACCAATGATATCCTCAACTTAATCCAACGGATGTGCGATTCAGTGAACATTTTGCCATTCTCTTCAACATCTGCTGGAATAACGAGCACTTCCCTTAACTTGGAAACCAGCTCTCCTCATCATCATCATCATCAACGGCGCAACAACCGGTATCCGTGACACTGTACTCGACATCAAGTTGGGGCTCAACATTGTCAACATTTGCTCAGGGGCGCAATGCCGAAGCTAAAGCCGCCACGACCTGCAAACTACGCGAAAACAGTAGCTGACGGACCCAGGGATCTCGAATCCTGTGATGTGATATGAAAATTTCACGTCAAGAGCTTCAGACACTTTTGATACGTACCCGTAGAAAAATGCTATTCCCGAAGCGAGCCAGCGTAGAGATCGAATTAATTCAATGGTACTTCACTCCAATTACTCACACCCTACCTGAACCATGCTTATCAGTTCTTACCATGTAATTCGAGTCATCGGTGTGTTTATGTAAACACTCTTGTGTTGATGAATTGCGTTTTTTTGCCGATTCTAATCCTCGATTCCCCGAAATCGTAGTTAGAATAATACTGCGTATTATTCCTAGGGTTCTAATAGATGATGATAATGAGAATCTTTCATTGCTCTACAGAATAAATTGTCTGAAACAACTCCAAAGTATTTCATTGAAATATTAAAGTTTTTCTAGTGCCGCCTAGAAACAGTCAATTCGATAGGATTTATTGAATTCTAGCCACTCCAGTCGGTATGAGCACCACTAGGGTTCCCAGTAAGGAGAACTCTTCTCAGCACTGTAGCTAACTAATTCGATCTGTGGTTGGTATCCGCACAATTACCAACCCTTTCGTGATCAGGACCAATGCCTACCCAGCCGAAGACCATAGCTCTCCTACAACCAACGGCCGGACTCGTTCAAGGACAGACATAACTTTAGGTCAGTATCGGGCCGGCATCTCACACTCATGAAAAATTCACTGGTAATTGACAAGAAGTAGCGGCGTCCCAAGGGAGGCCGAAAGGTGCGCAACGACTACATCTGCTCGAACGCCACCTTCGAGAGCCGAAACGGGCTAAAGTTAGAAAAAGCAGAACGACAAACTGGCCGAGGAGCTAGTCTCAAGGGCATGCGAAACCAATTGGTTCCGAGGGCTTAGAAGATCCGTATATATGCCTCTGGATCCCAAGACCCTCAAGGAAAAAGATCTGGAAATGAAAGTCATGTTAAAATAGAAATAAAGGACACAAAAATATATATATATATATTGTTCTTTTATTTGGTCTAAGAGTAGCTGCAGCTTACGAAATAAAACCCAGATAAGGCTGTAGGCTACCCGTATAAGCTAGAGAAGCTAACAAAACCATAAATGTGCTGCTGTGCTTTGGGAAAGCGGTATATAACGTTAACGTTAATTAGGACTGACGCCTCTTTTAAGCCGCTCCACTTTACGAGGGCTACTTTGAAGTTCTCGAGCGAGGCCCACACGATTATAGCTACAGCTTCGGGGCACGGTCAAAAGGGTCTTCTTCGTTCGATTAAAGCCTTTCTTCCAGGAAGAAAGCCCAACTAGAAGGAGAGGCGCGCGACGTTTTGGCTTGCGGCAGCAGAATTGAGGGAGTCGCGCGTCTGATACCTTGCTGAATCCCCCTTTGCTTTCAGCTGGGGTGCAGTTGTTGTGGTGGAGCGAGCAACTTACATGTCGAATGCACGCAAGTGGGAATCGCGGTGGGCATGACATCGAAAAACAATTTTTTACCGAAAGTAGTATTTTGAACTCAAAATATAGGTAAGTAGATGAAATCGTCAATTTCATTTTATACGATACGTAACTGTGAATTAGATTGATCCATTACAAATATGGAATCAGAATGTTGATACAGTACGTTGCCTCTAACCCTACTCCTTTATCTGGTCTTGAGACCAACATGTTATGTAAATAACATGGCGGAGTTAATTTATTTTTCAATTCATCATCTTTTTCTTCAGCCTTTATCCTGTTCACAAGCGGGGTAGGATCGTCGTGATCGGTTTCGCCATTTGGTTCTATCAAATGCCTGAACTAGATGCAGCCGCGAGGCTTTTAAATCGCCATCTAGCGTATCAAGTCACCGTCGTTTTGGGCGGCCTTTTGGTCACTTACACTCGGTTTCGGTGTTCAGACCAATCTTGGCAAGTGAATTCTCGTTGGGGCGAATTACGTGACCATACCATCAAAAACGCGACAGGACGGACGACATTGCGATAAATTTTAGATTTGAGATGTTCGCTGATAGGTCCATCACAAAGAACACCAGTTGTGGAACGCCACTTCATCCAAGTTGCATTAATACGTGAAACAATTTCATGACGCAGTTATCCATTGGCTGATAGCTTTGCCGGAGATATTTAAATTGCTCAGTTCTGGGCAGGTCACTGCCACTGACAGTGTGCCAGTTTTATGGGGATCGGTCCTCAAAGATCCTGTTCTATTCAGATTCAATCTGAGACCGCGTTGCATGAGATGATCACTACATTTTTGGACAAGATCATTTTTGCCATTAGACGCTAGGAAGACATCATTTGCATAAAGCAGTGTATAGCATGCTGCACGTTGTATATCCCGTGTGACGATGTCCGTAACAAGAACAAAGTGGAGTGGTGGGAGGGCGCTTCCTTGATGAACACCAATAGAGGCACGAAGCAGTTTTATTGCACTCGCCTCACTTCGAACTTCACTTTCTGGATCGTGGTAGAGCAGTTGGATTCTGCGCACGAGTACTTCTGGCACTAAGTGCTATCGTAGAGCATACCAGATGAATTCGTGTGTCACACGATCAAACACATTCTCTAGCGTGTATTGCATCAGTAGTTCCAGAGTTCTTGCCAAATCCGGCTTGATTGCGAGTACTTCAACAATTTCGCAAATACGGTTGTTAAGAATGCCTTCAAGAATCTTCATGGTTTTGAAAAGCAACCGGATCGGACGGTAATTTGAACATTCTGGTCGTTTACCTTTCTTTTTCCATATTGGAACTGTGGTACTTTCTTGGCAGTCAGATAGTGTTGTACCTTCCTGAATAACCCGATTAAAGAATTCGCCGAGCCACAGTGTTGGGTCCCAGCTCTTCGCTTTGCAGAGCTCAGATGCGCTGTCTTCAGGTCCTGTTGCTTTCTCCGATTTCATTCGTTTTATTGCTTCCTCGACTTTAGTGGCGCCGATAAGTGCAACTGCTCCAAATGTCGGCAATCATTGTGAAAGTGGAGGATGAACAAATTCTTCCCATGAAATCTACTCGAATTATTATCACTATTTATTCGTCGTGGCTCCACGGTCGGTGAACAAAGTACCGCTCTTCTCATTAACACAACAGGAGTGTTTGATATGCTGTGTGCGTTTGTGTCGGCTTTCGCCAAGTTGATATAGATCCTCTCATTATCCCGAGTGTCCAGTTTATCGTAAAGATTTTTGTAATGGGCCATTCGGGTGACAGCGATTGCTTTTTTTGCTTCCCGGTTGGTATTCTTATAAATTTGCCAATTGGCCAACGTTTTTTCGTCGATAAACTTGCGATAGAAGCGCTTCTTTTCACGACCTTCATTTCAACATCGTTATTCCAAAGCTAAGTATCTCGGTTGATGTACCGCTTATCTGGCTTGCATCGTGTCCATCATTTAGTTCCACGATTCTTCCACATTTGTAATGGTTGGTAATCGCGTAAGTGAGATCATTTCTTCTTCCTTCTCTCGAAATCGTCAACATTTAATATGCAACGGACCACTTCGTTCCTTACGCTGTTTTACCGGTGGCTTGATCCGCAGGAAGGCAATCAATGGCCGATGTTGAGGTGCAATGGTCTCATAGGGAACGGCCTTGCAATTAGTGTCAGTGGTAAAATGTCGGCGTCTTATGGGAATATAGTCGATTTGCGTTTTACCGTTCCCACTATAAAATGTAGGAATGATGAGATGAGACAATCGTTTGATGAACCATATATTTATAAGTACAAGATCATGGGAGTTTGCAAAATTGATTATACGCTCGCCACCCTAATTGCGCACTCCAAACCTCTTTCTCCCATGGCACCTGTTATCGTCTGCCTTTTCATCCACATGACCATTAACGTTGCCGGCAATGATCATATAGTCATCAACAGGCACGTTGCAGGTCTTGGCATCGAGAAGTTGGCCGGAGCATCTTTCTCGGCATCAGGTCAACCTGCCTGTGGTGCATACCCGGTGAAGAAGTGAATAGTGCGATCAGCTGATATAATGGTGAGCTTCATCAGTCGATCATAAAATCGTTCGACTTCTTTAATGGCATCACGAGACCCTCTGATATGGCAGCCCGTATTGCCAACACCGTATTGAGTGTGTGGACTACCAAAGTAGAGAAGTTTATTGTCATTTTTACCGCATTCGCGTTCAATGTCGCAGATTTGAGCACCAATTTATAATGAAATTAATAATATAATTACAACTACAATTATATCTTTCGTTTTTGTTTGTTAAATTATAATTATTTTATGTCATTCATTAATTTTATTACTCTTCCTTTTTCTTTCACTGCTGACAACCGACTGTCTTCTTTTTTACTTATCATTATTATTTTTCCTATCTGACGTTTTTCGTCACCTACTCTGTTCTTCACTCTTGTAGCGAGTTCTGAACTGAGTAGAGCGCCGGTGACGTCATCTGTCCGCTGGTATTCGCGACATTTGAAATAAATTTCGAATACCGCGAATTTTGCCGCTCCACATCACTCCGCCCCCAGATGAAACCGAGGGGTTTCAGCGACCGAATCCGGAACTGTGTTCCCCATCAGTCCTTGAAGCGAACGATGTCGATGATTGTGAGGCAATATTTATAACCGTGCGAGTCTCGCAAAGGCCCTACTATGTGGAGGTGTATTGCGTGGAACCGCTTGGTAGTGCGGGGGAATGAGCCCACTTCTTTCCTTACATGCCTGGAGACTTTACCGTGACTAACCGATTTGTTGTCCTGATGCCTGGAAGCGCTAAGTCGTGAACTGCGTGGAACACTTCCTTGCCAAAAGTGGCCGGAATGTATGGCCGAGGTCCCTTTTCCGAGTCTTCGCAGCACAGAGAGAGGTTTGAGCCGAAGATGGGCAACTCCCGCAATTTGTATTTGGGGTTGGATTTGAGGCTCTGAAGTGCTGCGTCATCCTCCTGCGCCTTGGCAATAGCCGAGAAATCGAGTGAGGCGGGGATGTTAACCTTGGAGACACGAGACAAAGCGTCAGCAACAATGTTGTCCTTGCCGGACACGTGCTGGATGTCTGACGTAAACTGGCTTATGAAGCTCAGATGTCGAAGCTGACGAGGGGACGCTTTGTCGGGCTTTTGTTTCAAAGCATACGTGAGAGGCTTATGGTCCGTGAACACTGTGAACGGCCTGCCTTCTAGGGAGAAACGGAAGTATTTGATGCTCAAGTACGCGGCGAGCAGTTCGCGATCGTAAGTACTGTAGATCCGTTGAGCGGAATTCAACTGCTTCGAGAAGAAGCTCAACGGCTGCCAAACTTGATCCACCTTTTGGTGAAGGGCAGCACCTACTGCGATGTCAGAGGCATCAACAAAAACGGCTACGGGTGCATCTTGCAGAAGGAATGCCAAGAGTGTAGCGTCGGCCAGTTGTTGACGGGATTTGTCAGACGCACGGATAGCCTCTTTAGACCACACGATCTCTCGTGTATCCTTAGTTTTGGGGCCAGACAAGTACGCGTTCAAAATGGACTGGTGATGGGCGGCCTTGGGCAGGAAACGACGGTAGAAGTTCAGCATGCCCAAGAACCTCCTCAACTCCTTCACTGTTTTTGGACGCGGGAAGCTTGTTATCGCTTGCACCTTGTCTGGGTCGGGCTGTATTCTTTCAGGGGAAATGAAGTGGCCGAGGAATCTCACCTGTTTTTGGAGAAATTTGCATTTCTCAACGTTTAAGACTAAACCAGCTTCAAGAAGACGTTGAAAAATGCACTCGAGATGGGCTAAGTGCTCAGACTCAGTGGAAGAAGCGATCAAAACATCATCCAAATATACGAAACAGAAGTCGAGGTTTCGCAGGACCGAGTGGATGAACCTTTGAAAGGTTTGCGCCGCATTGCACAATCCGAAAGTTATCCGGGTGAACTCGAAGAGTCCAAAGGGTGTGCATATTGCCGTCTTTGGAATGTCTTCAGGAGGTACTGGGATTTGGTGGTATGCCTTGGCTAAGTCCAAGGTCGAAAAGATGCGGCAATTCGCGAGGTGATACGCAAAGTCGTGGATGAGTGGAATTGGATATCGGTCAGGAACAGTCTGTGCATTTAGCCTTCTGTAATCCCCACATGGGCGCCATTCGCCGTTTGGCTTAGGGACCATATGCAGTGGGGAAGACCAACAGCTGTTCGAGGGCCTGCAGGTACCCTGTTGAACGAGTTATTCAAACTCTTTCCGTGCAATAGCCAGTTTCTGGGATGGTAGAGGACGCACCTTCGAGAAGATTGGAGAACCAGTAGTGATAATGTGGTGCTGCACATTGTGCTTCACTGGTTTGGAGAGACTACACTTGGTAGTAATCTGGCTGAACTTTTGGAGAAGTGCCCGAACACGAAAGTCGGTAATGTCTTTTAAAAGAACGGAAAGATTATTGCCTGGGTGAGATACCATTTGTCCCGACGAATTAAGGTTGGTCATGGAATCTATAAGAGACTTGTTTTGCAAGTCTACCAGCAATCCATAGTGACACAGGAAGTCTGCGCCTAGTATGGGGAAGCTGATATCCGCCAGGATGAAACGCCACGAAAATGTCCTACGCAAGCCAAGACTCATGTCCACTTGAATATACCCGTATGTGTTTATGCGGGAGGAATTTGCTGCCGCCAGTTTGAGCGGTGGTGGAAATAGTTGATGATGCCGAGGTACGGGAAGAACCGAAACTTCCGCACCAGTATCGATGAGGTAGTTGCGCCTGCTGAGAGGGTCGTAAATTGTTAGGCGACGTGGCGCTGCGTTCTGGGTGGCCGTCGCCAGGACCCCCCGCGGATAGTACACTTGGTGGCGACCTGCTACCTGATCGCCCTTTTCGGATGGCAGACCGCGAGTGAGCTCGTGATCTGGCGCCCGAACGCTGAGCGTCCAGCGTCGCCCGCATCTCAGCCATACTGGCTGTTAAGGCGGCTATTTCGCGCCTTAAGTCGCCCACCTCGTCCGATGGCTGTTGAACGGCCGCTATGGTCGGGCGTACGTGCACCTCGTGCACTTTGTCGGCCGCAGCTGCCAGTGCCTCCAAGGAACCTGAGACACACGCGAGGACCGCCTGGGTGCCTTCCGGGAGCCGACGCAGCCAAAGGGACTTCATCAACTCGTCGTCGATCTTACTCCCACCCAATTGCTTCATTTCGCGCAGCAATTGGCTGGGAGTCCGATCTCCCAACGTTAGGCCTGCCAGCAAGTGGTCCAGTTTTGCTGACTCACTTACTGACAGGCGCCTGATTAATTTGGTCTTGAGCAGTGAATATGAAGCCGACTTCAAATAATAAATAAATTTCGAATGCCGCGAATCCTGCCGCGCCACAAACCCATCGCATTTTTTCTAGAGCGCAGATATCAATACGCCTTTTCCGAAGGGTTCTTCCGAGTTCCTCGGTCTTTTCATTTAGAGTGCTAACATTTAGCGTGCAGACACGTATTTGCTTTGTTCGGACTAACTCACTTTCGTCCTGACGCCGTCAATGCCTCAAAACCCCTTCCCCATTTCATGACAGGACCGGGGACCGTCCTACCGGGTCGACTGAGGTGGACGCGCTAGCATTTTTCGGAAGTTTGTTGCTCGATCCGATCATGTTATTTCTAACGACATTGGATGCATTTTTTTGGTCGGCCTATCACGGGACCAGTCATCAAGAGAGATCAGGTAGGATTTAGCATAGTGGAATGATTCCAACTATACTTTGTTTATCTCTTTCCCTGATCTCAGCATTTTATTTTTGTTTTACTGAGGATAGTACAAGGTGCGTTGCCTCAAACCGTCCTCCGTTAACTAGGCTTGGGTCTTACGTAAACAACTTGGCGGCGTTAATTTATTTTTCAATTATGCGATAATTAATCAAAATATTTTGACACAAATGGTATCTGAAACATTACAGTTCAAGTCCTAAAATGTTCCGATGGGAGTTCCTCAAAACAAATTTTCTAAATTGCTGAAGTGTTTGCGTAAACTTTTATCATGCACGTTAGATCCACTTTTCTCCGGCACACGTTCGCTCCAATAAATAATGAATCCGTGTTCGCTGCTCGGAATACTTTGAATAAATAATGCTCCCAATTATCCCCGGTAGAAATTTCCGCAATCAAACTACAATCATGATCTAGCGGTAATTATAACAAGTTGTAGCTTTACATATTTATCCTGGACTATTCCGCATCTCGCAAAGTTCGTATCGATTGCTCACTTTATGAATCCCACTTCCAAAACTTTTCGGTCTCTTGCACTCAAATTACTCATTTATAAAACATAACTTCACTTTATTCGCCATTGTACCTGCATTAATGTGTACTTGTTGCTATAAAATGAAGTCCTTCGCGTATTTCCCAAATTGCTAAATATAGGTACGGCGTGCCATTTGCTTAATATTCAGGAGGCGTAGGCTTCTATTATTTCTCTCATTAGTCCGACCATGGCTACAATCACAAACCATAAATGTAACAGTATCCATGAAAGTTGATTTTCTCTCGTACCTTTCGTACTTTCTTTCGCGCAATAATCCAGCTGGGAAGTGAGGATATATTAACGGCGGAACATGCGAGATGGAAAATCTTTGGAATGCACTAGTTCCCAGCTTTTCATGCTCCTGCGGAGAGTCTTGCTTGCCAGGATAACACCATCTGCGAACAACATCTCACCGCGATGAGAGTTCAACACTTAGCAAGATTTACTGCTCGTCACCCTGCAGGAGTGGGGTAGCCACGAATTGGGCTGTTTTTCATAATACGCATTTTGCGTTCTCGGAAAATTTTAATGAACCGCATTCCTGGTTCACTTATGGTCGAATGAGTCGGATCCGATTTGAGCCCGTTTCCCACTGGGCTCATGCTTCTGGTGCCAGACCTTCGCTCAGCTCCGTTTGAAGTACAAAATATAATTTGTGACCTAAAGGACGAACATGAGAAAAAGTTCGCAACCTTTCGTCGTCATTGTGGTGTTCTATTGCAAGAAGAGTTCGAGGTTCGAGGACGTGAATAAAAAAATATACATACACAGGGAACCAGCAAGCAGAGAAGACTTAAAGACAACTAACAGCGCGGCAACAGAGTGTAAAGGGTAAAGACATTTACGCTACGTGATTGCAATTTATTATTAAAGATATATCCTTGGCGTCTGTATAGCGCGTATAGCGGTAGAGCACAGGAAGCTGCAGGATGTTAAGGTACTTTCAGGAGTACGTGGACAAGGGTCTCGGCCTTTTAAAAGACATTCAAAGCGGAGTTTGTGTCAAAGGAAAGCAAGAGGACGTGTTACGTATCCACGGGCAGGGCAGGGCGAAACTTCCATGAGGACACAGCTTCGACCTTAAGACTCAGCCAAGACAATGGGTTTCTTCAGAAAAAGCAACTGGGAGAAGAAAGATGACAAAACTTTGCTCTAGTCCTGAATTCTCAACATTGTTGAATTACTTTCAATAGAATGAGTGAAATATTTCAAGCAACCGCATATGTATTCAGGAGCACTTTTACGGAGGTTGAGTACGCTTTACATAACGAATAAAACCCTGCGTACATAAAAGCGGATACGCGTATTATCCTGGGAAAACATGAATGACAAATGGAACGGGCAACAACCCTCTAAGATGTTATGTGCCATGTACTCGCAGAACTGTTCAATAGTTGCCATCTCAACATTGAGCACTACTTTCGGGTTCATCGAGAAATTTTATGCTTTGTCATCCACGTTGTTTCAGAGTTGGCATAAAATTCCAATATGTTGTCGACCGAGGGTTATCTAATAATTATGTCCTGCTTGGAAAATTTTCGGAAACCACAGAAAAATGTTTGATTAAAACACTGAAAACAGTTCAGGAATGTTTAGAACTTTCTTCCGCTGATGTATAAAATTGATGGGGTTGTAGATATTTTCCTGCGCCAAAGTTTCGAAATTACCACATAGATGGGTTTATTGCATGAGTCTGGAGCTTTTAGGTTTAACATGGCGTTCAGTGTTTATTATTGCTGAAATAATGCTTTTTCTTCCGCTGAGCAGATCAGAAATAGATTGAAAGCATTTCAGCGGAAGCATTGGATTGACGGTTATATCAAGGGGTTTTTAAAAGGATTTTAGTAAAGGATGCTCGTTTGTTTTATCATTATTGATAAATGGAGGTTTCATCCAACAGCTTCATGAGCCTATGTATTGCCATATTGTTATTCCGGTAGCAGAATCTGCAGAAAGGGTCCCACTAGTCAAATATACCTATTCATATATTTAGCACCAAATAGAGGGAAATAAAGCTTAGTCGTAATTATTTTTCCGTCATAGAAACCATTAGAATACATACATCGACACAAAGCAGAGAAAAGCGTAATCGTATCAAAACCACGGTACAAAGAACACCAAAAGTCGAAACTGGTGCAGCACAATAATATTTGGTCAGTGGAACATGACGACTCACACCTCTTCCAGGGTACAAGAAAGGAAGACATCAGTACTTCATAGGTCAAAGTTCGAAGGGACCAAACTGCAACAGTAATCTACTGGGATTTTGCTTTATTTTTCCTATGGACGCTCTCTCAACTGGGAACGACTGGTAATGGGTGTCCTACGCAATTTGTCCGCAAGAAGTCACACAGTTTCTCCATAGGGCTCAATTCTGACCTCTCTTTCGGGACTGGCATAACAGGGCAGCAATTATAGTGCAGCCATAACTGAGTATCGATCGCGGTATGTTGAGGATGTTTGTCTTAATACAGCCGGAACGTCCCCCGTAGTCCCAATTTTTATGCCTTTTGGTTTAAATTTTGTTTTAAGAACTCAACATATATTGCAGTACTTATGGCTTCTTCGTTCAATGTAAACTTCCAAAGTCACTATTTGCGAAACTTTCTCTCACACGAATACACTTCCTCCACTATGTTCCCCCGATGCAGTCAAATTCCTCCGAGTGTTCCATTTGGCTGTCACCATACCTATTGTTATTCAAGAGCACAGAACACTGAATTTAGATTTGTCAGTTAAAAGCACTGCCAGAACCCTTTATCCGCATATAGATACTTCTAGACGAATTCCTTTAAGGTTTTCAAAGCTTTTTTTTTTAAAAAAAACCCTTATTAAGGCTGGTTCGTTGCGTATCTGTTTGTCTGCCCGGCTACTTGTCTGCATAGCATTCCTTCGCGAGGAGAACTGCGTTTTATATGACATATTCTTCGCGCGCTCCTTGCGCGCTCCGGTTTTCCAAATTTCACCTTAATCCTGTTGATTGCGGAGTACACAGCGCACCCGTTTGCCTTCGACTTCAGAATTCCCCCTGCGACAACTTATGATGATTATCAGAGAGTCCACCAGCGCCCCCAGGCAAAGTTTTGAACAGTAGGACATGGCATACTCCGGTTGATAAGGTGTGCAACCACATTTAGGCTAAAAGGAGGAGCCATCCACACTGAATCGGTACGGATGCCCCCTCCCACCATTGGTACCACTTTCCAGCGTCTTTTGCCTTGTCGTTCTTCGATATTCTTCATCCATTTCAGGTAGACACTTTCCTCCTTTTCTCATACAGACAGCGTGCCTCATTTGATCAATTTTGCAATACCACACGTTACCCCGCCTGAAACTGTCCTGAAGGCGCTGCACACTCTTAGAACAAATAACCGGTAAGTCGTGTTTACGCTACTTCGATTGCTTTCGCACGCTAGTGCTTTCTTTTAGACCGGTGCCACGTATAATAGTGGAGAGCAAACCACTCCGCCCACAAGTAATCTGCGGTTATATCTTATATGTATGCATATATATTTAAATAAGCAGGCGAACCTCCTTCTCGCCCAACCGGACCGAGCGGCAACCAACCTAACAATAGGCTGAAGGCAACACCCAAAGGCCCGCATCAGATCGATGATGCGGTTCAACGCAAAGTGTGTGCGACCATGCGAAAATGCATTTCTACACCCCGATTATCGCAAACACTTCAAGCAGTGACGTGGTGGTTTTAAGCTCCAGTGACAGATAGATGTCAAATCAAACCTGGAGCCCACTAGGTCAGATTGTTACCGCATAAGGCTCTTTGGACTATAGCACTGTTTGCAAGGATGACCACCTTTTGCATCTCCATTTATTGGCCAGCCTTAAAATCGAGCGTGTACAGCGGTTTATTTAAATTTTTCAGGTATAATCGCTGAATTTACCACTGGGACTATTTCGATCTTTTGTACTCTCCAAGTCCGCTTTATATCGTTCGCCAAGGGGCCGTAGTTCCGGATTTTTTCGTTTGTCAACAGTGTTCCGCACGCAGATGCTGGATGGTCTCTTCTTCACAGTCACATAACCTACACCTGAAGTTACTGATTGAGGAGTCATAAAAAATGTACCGTTTGTCGTTTTTATTGAGAACCAAGCATTCTGAATTGAAGTTGAGAATGCTTCGGTCTCATAGAATAGTACACTCTTAATTAACCATTTGTTGGAGGCTTCGATGTCAATGACTGACAACAACAAATTTTTGATGGAGAATTTTGGCTGATCGTTTGGCTAGTGCTCTACAGCCTGTTCTACGTTGCATCTGCCACAGTTATTCGTCTCAATAATCAACATCTTTTTGCGAATAACAGACAGAACACAATAAAAGAGCCGAAAAGTTGAGAAAGGAGATTGGCCACGTAGGCACTTCTTGGACATCCATTATCAAGAGTGCTCAGATGCGTTCTCAATATCATTTGAAACTTCCATTTTTCCAATGATATACCTGAAGCAGAAACTTGAGGTACGCTACGCTCGCATTCGAAGACATCAAAAGAACTTTCAACGAAGGACAGACAACACCTTGTTCTTCCTGAACCAAAGGAAATTTTATAAAAATCACACTGACTTATGGCGGGAAAGTAACCTCGACTTCTAGAGAAGTGTTTGGAGCCAACCAAGCGAATTTAAAAGCAGCGTGGCTCCCACACCTAATGAGTTCCTGCAAGGCCATCCCCGAAAGGACCATGCCTGATATAACTGAAGTCGATGTAGAAGTAACCCTTGAAAAGGGAGTTGATAAGATTCACAACCTCTCTCTAAAGCGGTTTAAGAGCACTCACAGGGTTTTGGCAAATAATTTTAATCAGATGATTGTTGATCCAAAATTAGTTCCACAATTTTTCACCAAAGGGATAGCTTTCCTCGTCGCCAAGGAATAGGGTGCCTCTTGTCCTTGAAAACGTCAACCGATTACTTGTCTTGTACCATCTACAGCAGATACGAGTTCCTAGTTAAGCATTGCATATTGTCGAAATGTGTCTACTTTAAGGGGGAAACCACATTAGGAAATTTTCAGAATCGATTCTTTTTATTGCACGGATCATTAGCTTAGCTATCTTAGAATATGCTACAGAAATTTCAAAGCGAAATTCGTGGCCCTTTAGATTTTATAGGACAAGGAAGGAAGGAAGGAAGGATGGACAGCCGTGCTCCATAATCGATGTAGACCGGAACGCTGTTGAAAAATAGCTAGAAAAAACTCGGAGCTACGACTCCTTGGCGGACAAAATGAAGCAGACTTGGAGAGTACAAAATATCGAAGTAGTAATAGTCGTTATTTCAGCACTCAATCTTAGAGCTTGACTATACGTAGAGATGAACAAGTTGGGAAACCGGAAGCCCAGTGTTTCAAGTATGAAAGGTTTTGTTTGCTTCTTATTTGAGTGCAGAACTATCCCATTTGTACATAGCCCGTTATGTATATGCATTTAGCATGTCAAACTACTCACTTTAGTGTGATATTGATAATTGCAATAAATTTACGCGGTAAAGTCAATTTTGAGCTACTGTAACTTTGTTAGTAATAGTATGATTTTGATCAAACTTGGGGATAACATGCTTCGTATTATAATCTGTACTTCTACACTACTTTTTAACTCTAGGATAAATTTACGGGGGTTTTTTACTCGATTTCCTCAAAAATATGGTAATATACTATTATTAACTTAATTTGAGCAGATATCGATATGGAGAGTATTTTGAGGCCTGGACACCATATAGAGGCAGGTTCATGATTTTTTCAGATTTTTCGGTTGGGTAGTTTCTGAGAATGGGTCCGTTAAAGAAATAATCAATTTCCACCCTTTCCACTCCCCGCCTTTCTAACAAATGTCGAAACTAAGACCGGATTCAAAAAGACCCTCCCCCCACTTAACCTCAGCTAAGAAGGATATCATGTCTGGGCGTTCACAGTTGCCACCTTCTCACTAAATTTCGTGTCAATCGGTACCTCCGTTTCTCAGAAAAGTGCGTGTGACAGACAGACAGACAGTCTTCCAAACCTCGCGAATTATATGAAGCCACCAAAAAGAATAACGATGAGCTGGGTAACTAAAAAATCCGATGCAGAAATGTTCAAGGAGGTACTTCTTGACGACACATTATTATCGGGAAGCGCACAAGAAAAAGTTTGACAGGTCGTGGAAAAATTGTAGCGGGCACGCCTCTATGCCACGGCGTAGCGCTTTCTGAAGACGAAATCCCAATTTCTGGTGGAATTCAGAAATTTAGGGATGTTGGAAAAGCTGCCTCAAAGCAAGTAGATGCTCCCAGCGCAGAAGAAATCAACCTGAATTCGTTGAGCTACATATGAAATACAAGGAAAGAATTGCACGAAGAGCAAATCTGAACATTTCAAGCGGATGTGTACTGAAGCTGACTCTGATCCATGGGGTGGCGCCTACAGGTCTGTTATGTCATCATTGAAAGGCAAGTGCTCCCCACCGATTACTTGTCCTAAATTACTACAAAACATAGCGGACACTCTCTTCCCAGAGGATGTTAACTACACAAATCTGCCTCAAGTCCATGTAAACTCCGACGAAATTCCTGTAATGGTAGAAGAGGAAATTCTTGATGCAGCAGGGAAATTCGCTGAAAATAAGACCCCAGGGCCAGCTGAAATTCTGAATATCTCCCTGAAAGTGGCAGCCAAGGCAGCAGCAGGTATGTTTGCCAAAGTTTTTACGGCATCCCTTAGAGAAGTAGAATTCCCCTAACAATGGAAGCTGCAAAAGTTAATACTTATTCCGAAGCCAGGTAAACCATTGGGTGACCCTTCCTCATATCGACCGACATGTTTGGTCAATACCATTAGTAAACTATGGAGGGCTGACGCTACGCCTTCCTAACGACGTGATAACCATTGGCTTTGCGGATGATATCGGGGTTATAGTAGTGGTAAAACACTTAGATGAGATCGAAATCTACGCAAATAAAGCGATATGGGAGATCAATTCCTGGTTGAAAAAGTCCGGTCTATCACTTGCTGAACATAAAACGGAACTAGTGCTAATCAGCAAAAGAAAAAAGAACACAACCGTGAAAATTAAAGTTAGTGAACAAACAATTTACTCCCAAGAGTCGCTTAAATATTTGGGAGTAATGGTTGACAAAAGGCTCAACTGTAAAAAAGACATTGAGTGCGCTGCAACTAAAGCGTCTTCCATCGCTGTAACGATCTCGAGGATACTACCGAATATTGGTGGACCAAGACAAAGTCGACGTCGTCTTATTTCAAGGGTAGTTAGTTTCGTGCTACTCTACGCAGCTCCAGTTTGGACAACTGTTCTGGAAAACAAATCAAACTGCGGAAAACGACTAAGTGCACTCCGTATATGTAGTGTTTATCGAAAAACATCAGGAGAAGCAGCATATGTACTGGCAGGGACAATCCCTTGGCGGATGAAGGTCGGCGTCCCTACGACAAAATGTATGCAATCGCGGAGTCTTTTGTACTTCGACGGCAACTAGCACGGCGGGAATCCATCGCAGAATGGCAAAAGAGATGAAACGAGGCACAAAGTGACCGTTCGACCTACCATATCATTCCACACATTCGAAGATGGATTGAAAATAGCCACGGGCAACAAAGCTACAAGTTAACACAGTTTTTAAGTAGACATGGAGGTTATCGGGCTTATCTACATCGATTTGGACACGACGAGTCACCATGCTGCCCAAGAAGGGGTAAGATGGCTGAGGATGAGGAGCATGTTGTGTTCGAGGGCCCCTAGGTTTACAGCGCACCGAACTAGGCTGGAGGCGATCGCAGACAGGCGCTGAACACCTGAAAATATAGTGGAGTTTATGTTGGTGTCAACGAAGGCTTTGAATCAAGTGGTCATCCTTGCAACCTGTGCTATAGTCCCAAAAAATCCTGTTCGGTAACAGTCTAACCTAGTGGTCTTGATTCGTACTATTTTCGGTTAATATCTGTAGTTTAGAACCACCACGTCCCTATTTGAAGTGTATGCGACAATTGGGATATAGAAATACATTTTCGCATGAGCACGCAAGTTACGTATTCGTCTGCATCTAACCCAATAGAATACGAAACCGCAATATGCAACATTAGACACCTTCTGGAAAACGTGGGAAGACGCGAGATCAGCAAATTATTCATGATAAATACAGGTGCAACGTAACCTCCCGCGAACCAGTCTCTTAAATGCATTAGTAATAGCACAATATGGATATTTAGGACATACATATAGAATAAATATTATTGGGTGCAGGCATAATGTATTTTATATTGCTTGTACCCTATTTCGTAAGAAATGTGTGGTCGTTAATGAAGACACTTTGACCTGCGCATTGTAAAATTTAATATGGACATGTGCGCGACACATGATAAAGATAAAGATAGGATAATGTTTACAAGATAGGTTACTTTGTAAGAAATATTGTAAGTAGTCTTCAGTCAAAATTTGGAATTAAAATAAAACGGTCGTACGATCCTTCCCAAACGGACTCAAATTGAATTTTATTTTAATTGGCGCCCAACGTGGTTTGAACCACAATCTTTAATCCTTGTATAAGGAGTCGGTATTAATTTCGTGAAAAAGTATGTGAAAATTTAGTTATATAAATGTTCACGATCGCGCAAATTTAAAACGAAACAATAATCGAGTGAAGCGGCTGGCAGCGGAGTTTTCAGACGTACCTACATATTGCAACATTGCAACAAGTGACTGTGACTGGGTGAACGAGATATCTAATCAAAGCGAATCGAGTCAACTGGTGGCGTGTGTCTAACTTGCAAACAGATATGAATATCTGTACGAGTATTATGTATGTACAATTAATTTAAAAACATCCTAACATATTAAATTGAGAAATTTAAGCTTAAAGAGGGCCGATTACGATTTTAAATCTCTTAGAAAAAAAGTAATAGAAATGTCTTTATCTGCCGAAGTTATTTCGAATATGATTGAAAGGGTTAACCTTTCATTAGCTGTTCAGCTTAGGAAGGAATTTCAAGACGCAATTGCGGAATTGAAATCTCAGCCAGGTCCGTCAACTCAAGGGAGTGACATTCACAGTGTTGTTTCTCAGTTAAGGCAGGAATTTCATTCTACCATACAGGAACTGCGAGCGTCAGCACTACCTGTTGAAAAACAGAGTGATATTAATGTGGTTGTTTCGCAATTAAGGGAAGAATTTCAGTCTTCTTTGCAGCAACTGAAGACACTAGGTCCTTCTGTACAGAGGTATGAGGAAATTGCCATCACAAGTAGGGTTGTTGATGGTAATATGAGGCTTGACTTACCAAAATCAATGCACGAGTTTAGCGGTGTTATGGATAAGTATCCATCATGGCGACAGTCAGCCAAAGCTGCAATAAAACCGTATCAACCATATGTTGGTTCTGACATATATTATCAAGCTGTTGCTATTATCCGCAACAAAATTACTGGTTCTGCTGATATGGTTTTTTCGTCGTTCAGTACACCACTGAATTTTGACGCTATATTGGCTAGATTGGACCATACGTATTCCGATAAGAGACCACTGTATTTACTCGAGCAGGAATTGTCTACTCTTAGACAAGGTCGTTTTTCTATTCCGCAATTTTATGATATGGTAGAAAAACAATTGACTTTAATAACCAATAAAGCTATTATGCAATATGGCGATGAAAGCGTAGTTTTGAATGAAAAGTATAGAGACGACGCATTGTGTATTTTCATTTCTGGTATTAAAAGACCAATCGGTGATACTCCCTTTGCGAGTCAACCAAAGGATTTACCATCTGCCTTGGCTCTCGCACAGGAACTAGAGTCTAACAGGCAACGCTATAATTTCGCCGCTGCTTTTGCTAATTCGAACTCTGATAGGGAACATACGAGTAATTTGGCTAAAAGTCCACATTATAAAGTGGTTAACAAAGCTACCCAAGATGAAGCCCAATTTCCACCTGAACCAATGGATGTAGATCCATCAACGTCTAGATTTAGACAAAATTCGGGAAAAAATAATAATTTTCGTTCGAAATCATCAAACAATAATTTTTCAAAAAGACATCAATTGAACACATTCTGGGTAGAGAAATTAAAGGATAGTTCTGTTGTAGACATTTTACAATCAAAAGCATGTCTTTCATACGTTCAACACACTTTGTTAAACGGTGAGAAAATTAAACTTCTTTTGGACACAGGTGCCGAAAGAAACTATGTGAAAAATCTTCCATTTCTAGTTGGTGTATCTAAATTAAACAAGTCGGGAAACCGGAAGCTGGACGCTTCAGGTACGAAAGGTTTTGTGTATTTCTTAGTACGTAGCACGTAATATATCCATATATTATGTGAGAATATCCACTTTCGGATGATATTGTCATTCATAGTCTTCAATTTGGGAAGAAGCCACAACTTTGACGTATTATAACTTTGTTAGTAATAGTGCGATTTCCACCAGTGGTAAGATTATGCTCTATGTTATACTCTATATTGCTGTGAAATTTCGTCGTGCTAGCATGAACTTAAGGGGGGTTTTGCAGTCAATTATTAAAAATTATGGTAATATACTATTATTAACTTGATTTGTACAGATATCACTATGGAAGGTATTTCGGAGCCCAGGCACCATATAGTGGCAGCCTCTTGATTTTTTTCAGATTTTTCCGTTGGGTAGTTTCTGAGAATGGCCCCCTTAAAGGAATGATCACTTTCAACCCCCCGTACTCCCCACCTTTGCAACAAATGTCAAAACTAAGACCGGCTTCGGAAAGTACTAACCGAGACCTTTCATTTGATACCCCACATGACTATATTTGATGAAAAAAAAATTTACACCCCTCTTTTGCATGTATGGGGACCCCCCCTTAAATTCAACGTAAAAGGATGTAACTCACTGTATGCGTGAGCGTTCACAGTTCCCACCTTTCTACCAAATTTGGTGTCAGTCGCTACAACCGTCTCCGAGAAAAATGCGTGTGACGGACAGACAGACAGACAGACAGACAGACTGACAGACAGACAGACGGACAGACAGACAGACAGACAGACAGACAGTAAACCGATTTTAATAAGGTTTTGTGTTTACACAAAACCTTAAAAACGATGAATTTGATGTACATTCCATTCATGGGGAAACGCGTATCACCGCGAAATGTCAGATAAGCATTATGGGACGTACTTCTGATTTTTATGTATTGTCTGAAATAAATGATATGGATGGAATTATAGGTTACAGATTTCTAAAGGAAATCAATGCAATGATTGATGTCACTGGTAGTAAACTTTATTCTATAGGTGGAATTCAAGAGGTTTTTCCTTCTAATAGCACACAAATAAATCTCCTACAGGATTTGGATTACAATTCTATTCCTGAGGAAGGTGTAGACGGGTTTAAGAAAATCATTACGGAAAATCAAAAAGCATTTGCTGATCCAAATGAAGCATTGCCTTATAATACTACCATTGTGGCTACGATTAAAACTACCACTGACGAAGCAATATATTCAAGGAGTTACCCATACCAGATGACGGCAACTAAACTTGTAAATTCTGAGGTTGAAACTATGCTACGTGATGGTATAATCAGAAAGAGTTCTTCTCCTTATAATAACCCAATTTGGGTAGTAAATAAAAAGGGTGTAGATGAAATGGGAAATCCTAAACTACGTCTGGTAATTGACTTTCGAAAACTCAATGCGAAAACTGTTTCGGATAAATATCCTATTCCAGATACTTCAGTTATATTGTCGAATTTAGGAAAATCCAAGTATTATTCTACTTTAGATTTAAAGTCAGGTTTTCATCAAATCTTGTTGTCAGAAAAAGATCGTAAGAAAACGGCGTTTTCCGTTAATAATGGCAAATACGAATATTGTCGAATGCCATTTGGTCTGAAAAATGCTCCGAGGGATCGATGATGTATTAAGGGACAACATAGGAGTCCGTTGCCACGTCTACATTGATGACGTTATAATTTTTTCTTCCGATATTCAGAGTCATTTAAAAGATATTGAAATAGTAATAAAAAAGCTTCTATATGCGAATATGCGCATTTCATTGGCAAAATGTAATTTTTTCAAAACGCAACTCGAGTTCTTGGGTTTCGTTGTATCTGAAAATGGTTTAAAAACTGCAGATAGCAAAGTAAGTGCTATTCTTAATTTCAAAGAGCCAACTACTATTAAGGGCCTTAGATCCTTCTTAGGATTATCGGGTTACTATCGTCGGTTTATACGTGATTATGCAAAAATTGCAAAACCTTTGACTCAATTATTGCGAGGAGAAAATGGTAATGTTAGTGCAAAAAAGTCGGAAAGAAAGAAGATTACATTGTTGAAGGATGCTCAAGATGCCTTCAACAAGTTAAAGAATATTTTAGTATCAGAGGACGTTACTTTACGTTTTCCGGATTTCAGCAGACCATTCGAGCTCACAACTGATGCCTCATCGGTAGCAATTGGTGCTGTGTTATCTCAGGACAAACATCCGATTACTTTCGTATCACGAACGCCTAGTGCGACTGAGCAAAACTATGCGACCAATGAGAGAGAAATGCTTACCATAGTATGGGCATTGCAGTCTCTTAGAAATTATCTCTATGGAGTAAACAATCTTCACATTTATACCAATCATCAACCACTAACATTCGCAATATCTGATCGAAATCCTAACACCAAGCTAAAGCGTTGGAAAAGCTTTCTCGAAGAATTCGCACCGACTTTTCATTATAAGCCTGGGTGTCAAAATGTTGTCGCAGACGCGCTATCTCGCCAGTATATTCGGAATCTTACTGGAAATGGTGAATCTAGCGGAAATTGCTATAATAGTGAGGTATCCCTATCTCAGGTCATAAGGACAGTGTCAACGCCTATAAATTGCTTTAAAAGTCAGATTATTCTTTCGGTGGGTAAGGATCTAAAAGTAACAACAATTGGATTGTTTAATGGGTACCTACGTCACGAAATTGATTTTTCAAACACCGAAAGTCTATATTCAAAGCTAAGGAGATAGTTGACGCGAAGGTAGTTAATGGAGTCCACTGTTCTTTGGAAATTCTTGGAAAAATACAGAATGATATTATCAATCTGTTTCCCTCGGTTCGTTTTAAGCATACCGAAAAGATTGTGATGGATTTAATAAATGAAAATGATCAGCTGGAAACTATTGCAATGGAACACAATAGAGCACATCGTTCAGCGAAGGAGAACTACGACCAAATTCTGTATACATACTTTTTTCCTGGACTTCGTAAGGAAATACAAAAATTCGTTAGTAATTGTAAAATTTGCGTAGAGTCTAAATACCAAAGACATCCGAAAAGGTAAATTATGAAGGGTACGTCATTACCCAAATATCCTGGTGAAATCCTACATATGGGTATTTACAGTACTCAGAATAAATACTTCCTTACGTGCATAGACAAATTTTCAAAATATGCTCTAGTGGAACAAATTGATTCACGTTCAATTGTAGATATTAAAATTCCTCTTACGAAAATAATTGGTTTCTTCAAAAATCCGAAAATATTAGTTACGGATAATGAGCCATCACTCTGTTCAAATGTTATACAATCCCTTATTAGGGACCACTTTGGTATGTCTCACCATAAAGTTCCAGCTATGCACAGTACAAGCAATGGACAGGTCGAGAGATTCCATTCAACTCTTGCAGAAATATCGAGAGCGATAAAAAAGGATATGCAACTTACAGATCTTATTGAAATTATCCAATTAGCGTTAATAAAGTATAAAAATTCATACACTCTGTAACAAAAGCAAGACCTATTGACTTACTTTGAGACATTTCTGATTTAAATAAACTTAATACGGAAAAATTTTTGTTAAATGCCCAAAAAGCCCAAAATAATTATCACAACAAAAAAAGGGTCAATAGAAAATTTAAAAAGGGGCAAGAAATATTTGTCAAAAGGAACAAACGTTGTGGGAATAAACTTTCGAATAAGTATGATAGGAAAAATGTGCAGAAAGATTTAGGTACTGCGGTACTAGTAGATGGTAAAGAGGTGCACAAAGATAATATTCGTTAATGTTTCTCTTTCCAGATTAACATTGGTCACCACCGTCGCCGGTAAAATCTTTGACTATAGTTCATCTAATTATATACCATTACGAAAAGGGAACGTGGGACTGTACGAAGATTATATATACCTTATCCATAATATAAATTTAACTGAATTTGAAAGTATAATAGGAGATATTAGTGATTTAAGAAAAATGTTTTCAATATCGGAGCAGAAGGAATCACTGGACGCAGATGCGAATGAAATGTCTAGATTATTGTCGTCTCTAAAGCTTGGTGAACGCAGGCATAGACGATCAATCGACTTCCTTGGTTCTGCTATCAAATTTATTCCGGGTACACCTGATCACGATGACTTTGTTTTGTTAGGAGAACGACAGTCTAGGCTAGTAGACGCACAAAATCAGCAGGTAGAAATTAATTCTGAGCTAACTGAGAAAATTAATGAATTGACAGAGCGCATAAATTTAATAAAAAAAGAGTATTATGATATCAGCGAACCAAGATTTCCTGAGTTATTTCAAATTATTACCATTAGAAATCAAAGAGTAATATCCTTATTAACGAACGCTGTCTACTCGGTTACCCTTGCTCAATTAAACATTGTTAATCCTGTCATTTTAACAGACCAAGGGGTCCTCTCAATCGTAAAACAGGAAGAAATGCCCATTACTATAAGTGAATTGACTTCATCTTCTACTCTTAAAATATATATTAGTAATAATGTGTTTAAATATTTAGCTAAAAAACCAAATATAATTACTATTTGTTCTCTCATAGTTGTGTACCCCGTAATTCATAACAATACTATATTAGATTTAAGTAATAGGTATGTTGCCGAGTGCAAAAAAGACACACTGCCACTGGTTAATTGTAAGGAAGGTAAGGGTAAACCAGTCTGCAAGCACGATCGTTTTGATAAATGCCTTGCAATGATCTTCAATGGAAACGTCGCAACGTGTAAAACGGTCACTTCATATCACATCTCACCAATCGAAAGGGTTGATGATGATACATTGATCATTAATGATGCAACAGCCACAATAGTAGAGAAAAATCACTCGGTGACTGTTACGGGTACATTCCTCGTACAGTTTGAAGAGGATATTCTCGTCAACGACACACTGTACAAAGTTACAGGTAAGGTGTCATCAGTGGTTCCGCAAATTTCAAAGCAATTCCAGCTTAATGGGTCAGCACATTCGACACAGCTGACATTGCCGTACCTGCATAAGGTACATCTCTGCAATTTGGAGAAGATCCGACAATTTGATGCCGACAAAGTCAACAACAATGAGTATGCATGGTATGCATTTGTCCTCGTCGTGGCAATAGCGATTCCGGCTGGTATTATAGTATAGGTGGTCAAAGGGTAGTATAGGTCCCAGGGCGAAACGTGGATTGGTACCCACGATGGAGCATAAAACCTGGGATATGCCTGCTGAACCAACACCAACAGCTCTACTACCAAACCCTATCTCCAAATCCACGTGGTGACCGCTGGGAGCTCTTTCTTAACGAAAAGCTGCAGACGGAGAAGGATGAAGGCGAGTCTCCCGCGCCTAAAAACGGGACAAATTGTACCAACTGGTCCTCCAGGTTGAGGGTTGGGTAGGGCTGACAACCCTACACGGAAAACAACTCGTTACGAAGCCACAACAGGAGCCTCGGACAGGACGGATTTTAAAACAACGGACCCGGCAACGAACACGGAATAAAGATTTGCGCATTTTCTCATGGAACGTGCGTGGAGAAGAGCCACTACACCATATATTATAGCGGTCATCCAGTAAACCATGTGCTCGGAGTAGGTTTCTTAGTCAGCCAAAAAATGAAACCTGCTGTTATCGGCTTTGAAAACATAAGCGAACGGCTATGCACTCTGCGCTTGCGAGGCAAGTTTAGAAATATAAGCCTCATAAACGTTCACGCCCCTACAGAGGAGACTGCAGAGTCGGAGAAGGATACCTTCTACGAGGCAGTAGAACGAACCCTCGAAGCCTGTCCCAGATATGATATCAAAATCATACTTGGGGATTTTAACAGTCAAGTAGGGAAGGAGCCCGTATTCAGGCGATACGTTGGCTCCCATAGCTTACACGAAAAAACCAATGATAACGGACTGCGGACTATTCAATTAGCAGGGTCACACGAAATGGTTGTTGGAAGTACCTGGTTTGCGCGGAAAGCGGTCCACAAACATACGTGGGCCTCTCCAGACGGGACCACTTTCAACCAAATTGACCACGTGCTGATCGAACGCCGCCACCTCTCAGCCTTGATGAATGTCAGAACATATAGGGGGGCCAATATAGACTCGGATCACTATCTCGTTGGCATGGTGCTCCGAGCTCGAATAACAATACCACCTAGAATCCCCTCTGACAATCAGGTGAGAGTGAACACTGAAGCCATCCACAACACAACCCCCCGCGACACCTATAAGAAGGAAATGGATGCCGCAATAACCGCAGTCAACAGAGGACCTGGAGATGAAGCATCAACAAATGATCTTCACAATCACCTGAAGAACGTTATCATGGATACGGCCACAAACATACTTGGCCCCAGCCGCAAAAGGAGTCGGAACAGCTGGTTTGACGATGAATGTAAACTAGCAACGGAACGGAAGAATGCCGCATACCGAGTAATGTTGCATTCTCAAAGAACGCGGGCACGCGCAGAGACTTGTCACGAACTCCGACGAGTGGAGAAGCGACTTCACAGACGGAAAAAGGAAGCCTGGGAGAACCAACAAGTCTATGAACTAGAAAAGTACAGGGAGCAACCGCACCAGGCGCGGAAGTTTTACCAACAAGTCAGCAGAATGAAGCCTTATACACCTCGATGCTCATCCTGCCGAGACAAAGAGGGAAATCTGATTTCCGACAGAATGGGCATATTAGAGCGATGGGTTGAGTACTTTGATGAGCTACTGAACAACCAGAACATCGGCGAGTTGGAGGTCCCGCCAACTGAAGACGACGGACAAATACTGCCACCACCAAGTTTAGGAGAAACAGTCCGTGCAATTCATCGGCTAAAAATCATAAGTCGCCAGGAGCCGATGGAATTACAGCCGAATTGGTTAAATATGGAGGCGACCAGTTACACCAAGTGGTTCATCAACTTGTGCTCAAGGTATGGGACAGCGAATCAATGCCTGATTAGCAACGAGGCATTATCTGTCTCATACATAAAAAGGGAGATATCACACAGTGCAGCAATTATAGAGGTATCATGTTGCTGAGTACCATCTATAAGATATTCTCCACTATCTTACTAGGCCGAATAGCCCCATACGCCCAGAACATCATTGGCCCATACCAAAGAGGCTTCACTCCAGGCAAATCAGCAACAGATCAGATTTTCTCTCTGCGGCAAGCGATGGAAAAACTGTTGGAATATAGACAACAGTTGCACCATCTGTTCATCGACTTTAAAGCCGCCTATGATAGCATAGCCAGGGTAAAACTGTACACGGCCATGAGAGAATTCGGTATCCCGACGAAATTAATAAGACGAACTAGGCTGACCATGACCAATGTGCGAGGCCAGATAAAAGCAGCAGGATCACTCTCAAGACCATTCGACATCAACAACGGTCTACGACGAGGGGATGCGCTATCATGCGTCCTCTTTAACCTGGCCCTCGAGAAAGTGATCCGTGATGCCGAGGTAAATGCAAGAGGTACGATCCTCTTCAAGTCCACCCAACTACTGGCCTATGCTGACGATATCGACATCATGGGAAGAACGACCCGAGATGTACAAACTGCCTTCATCCAGATCGAGCAGGCGGCGATAGGCGCGAGATCTTGGGCTGCACATCAATGAAGGCAAGACAAAATATATGTTGGCAACGTCAGCACCGAAGACGAATCAACCAACAACATCAAACCGCACTGGTCAAACACAAACACGAAGAAGAATAAGGATAGGAGAATACAACTTTGAGACCGTTGACAATTTCTCCTATCTACGGTCAAAAATCACAACCGATAACAACTACGACGATGAAATCCGCGCACGGTTGTTGTCAGCCAACAGAGCCTATTTCAGCTTACAAAGACTGTTCCGCTCGAAACGTCTCACCATAGGGTCAAAGCTCTTACTGTACAAGACTATGATCTTGCCAGTCCTCATGTATTCCTCGGAAACTTGGGTTCTTAGCAAGAAAAATTGCGAACTCTTGGCCGCGTTCGAGAGAAGAATCCTCCGAAGAATTTTTGGCCCCCTACATGAGGATGGACGATTCCGTAGCCTACACAATGATGAAATCTATGAGCGATACCATGACCGTCCGGTTGTGGACAAAATCCGGCTCAATAGGTTACGGTGGGCGGGCCACTTAATCCGTATGGATGAGGATGATCCCACCCGGAAAGTCTATAAGGGCAATATCTATGGTAGAAAAAGAAGACGAGGCAGACCCTGCCTAAGATGGAGCGATGGCGTGGGTCAGGACGCCAGACAGCTTTTAGGGATATCGAATTGGTGGACCTCGCAAAACCGGGATATCTGGAGTTCCTTATTAAGGCAGGCCTAGACCGGATACCGGTTGTTGCGCCGTTGATGATGATGACGATGATTATAGTAATGCATAGAAAATGCCGCGGTAAGCCGACGATCAGACGACCTAACCGACCTATGAATTTCGACGTCGAAAATGAAATCGAACGTATCGTACGCTACATCGCCGATCACAAACAGATTCGGGACGAATCAGCTTAAGGGGATGGGTAGTAATAGCACAATATGAATATTTAGGACATACATATAGAATAAATATTATTGGGTGCAGGCATAATGTATTTTATATTGCTTGTACCCTATTTCGTAAGAAATGTGTGGTCGTTAATGAAGACACTTTGACTTGCGAATTGTAAAATTTAATATGGACATGTGCGCGACACATGATAAAGATAAAGATAGGATAATGTTTACAAGATAGGTTACTTTGTAAGAAATATTGTAAGTAGTCTTCAGTCAACATTTGGAATTAAAATAAAATGATCGTACGATCCTTCCCAAACGGACTCAAATTGATCGTGGATAAGTTACGTGTAATTCAATTTTTGTTTCGATTAAAGTTTATAGTGTGCTGTGAATCTTGTGTTCCTTTTTAAAAACCTTCCCGCTCGGTCCGAACACGTAATTCGCACACTTTGCGTTGAGCTGTATAATCGCTACGATGCGGGCCTTAGGATGTTGCCTTCAGCCCCCCGCCCCTTAGGAAGGTCGGCTCTCGGTTCGGTTTGGTGGGAACAGAGTTCGTAGGCTTTTTTAACTGTATATATATATGCAACTTTAAGGAAATGTTAGTTTTTAAATAACGCAAACATTTACGCCTAAAAATGACGATTTTCGAAACAATTACCACCAATTTTTTCTAACTTGGCACCAAATCAAAGCTTTCTATTATAGTTAGCACAACTAATTAGCGCCTTAGGCTAAAGTACTCAAGTACTGGGAGTCTTAATCCAAGCCGGATAGGACATTTAAAATTTATAACAGCAATTATGCAAACAATCAATTGGCAATTTGCTTCTCGAGGCTATTCACTCATTTTCCATTCCATCCCTTAATGCTGCCAACCTTCATCGATTTACTATTATCCTCATTAGTAGTCGGTCATTGTCTTATTCATTGGAAATCATTGCCATTCAATTGTCTCGAGTATTCTTAGGTCTAAACTTCGCTGCTTCTGCGAGTCAGCATAATCGAATTTTTGGACCCAAATTGCCATATCATCCGTATTATTCTTTGTTCAAGTGGTAATCGCTACTTTGGCTATTGTTCTTAATTTAATTTGAGTTTGGGTTGTTGTTTCGAGTTTGGTTGAAATTTGAATATTATTATTTATTCAATCAGTGTCAGCCTGTTGTTTCGGTGGGGGTTGGTTTCTAATGGATTCATGCAGCATCGCTTGCGTCTTTATAACTTTGTGAGTAATGCTTCTGTGCCCACAGAATTTACATATTTTGGTTTCAGAATCTCCCTACACAACTATAGTTTCGCCGTTCATTTTCAGGCAAAATTTATTTGCAATTTGCAATACTTTTTCGTCTATTCAGATTGTGAGCTTCTGTTGCTTGTTAATAATGTTCAGCTCTTATCATCAGTAATCGAGTCTACAAATGTACTCCCCCTTTACATAATTCTACGCAAGGATCCTGTCGTGTAGAGAGATCTGAAAAATACAATTAAAAATTTAACTCAATTTAACCGAACCACTGACCCAAAATTTCTTGCATAAGAGAACTACGAAACCTTAAACAATTGAAGCGCTGATTTTAAACCTTCTACAACCTTCTACATGTGCAACATGTTGTAGACCAAAAGCTCTGTCATTCCAGGTGGAAATCTCACCATTAATATAGAATGCGATGCTCTTAATATACCACGGAACAGTAACTGTATCTATAATTTTTTGTTTTAATTAATCGCTGAGAAGGTCACGTGTTTTTACTGACATTTTAGCATACAAAGAAGTATGGAAACTTCTAACTTCACTTCCACTCATAACAACCAAAAATGATTTCACACTGTTAATACATCGAGCAGTCAGATTGCTTGACGCTTCTATAAATGCTAAGCCATTTCTCCAATGTTCACCACTTAATAAAACCAGATGTCACGAAAATAATCGAGGTGGCAAAGGAAACATGTCATGATCCTTTGAAGCCTGATTTCAACCTTCAGCCTTGGATTGAAAAAGCTTAGTGACAAATACTAGGGGGGAAAATACTAATTGAAACTTTCGTAAAGTTGGACGTTGTACTCATCATAGTTCGAGGGTTAGGAAACATTGTCGCTCTGACTTACCTCAACATTCCTTTGCCTAGAGAGATTGTCTGGCGAATAAGTGAACACTATACCCAGAGCAACCACTAGACTATTTTTCTTCACATTATCATCATCGTCAACAGCGCAACAACCGGTATCCGGTCTAGGCCTGCCTTAATAAGGAACTCCAGACATCCCGGTTTTGCGACGAGGTCCACCAATTCGATATCCCTAAAAGCTGTCTGGCGTCCTGACCTATACCATCGCTCCATCTACCATAGATGTTGCCCTTATAGACTTTCCGGGCTGGACCATCCTCATCCATACGGATTAAGTGACCCGCCCACCGTAACCTATTGAGCCGGATTTTATCCACGACCTCAAGGTCATGGTATTGCTCATAGATTTCGTCTTTATGTACACTACAGAATCGTCCATCCTTATGTAGGGGGCCAAAAATTCTTCGGAAGATTCTTCTCTCGAACGTGGCCAAAAGTTCTTGCTAAGAACCCAAATCTCCGAGGAATATAGGAAGACTGGCAAGATCATTGTCCTGTACAATAAAAGCTTTGAACCCTATGGTGAGATGTTCCGACCGGAACAGTTTTTGTAAGCTGAAATAGGCTCTTCATCATCATAGCTGTTATCGGCCTTGATTTTCGACCCTAGATAGGGGAAATTATCAACGGTCTCAAAGTGGTAGTCTCCTATCTTTATTCTTCCCGTTTGACCAGTGCAGTTTGATGTTGGTGGTTGGTTCGTTTTCGGTGCTGACGTTGCCACCATAAAATTTGTCTTGCCTTCATTGATGTGCAGCCCAAGATCTCGCGCCAATCGCCGCCTGCTTGTTCCGGATGAAGGCAGTTTGTACGTCTCGGGTGGTTCTTCCCATGATGTCGATATCGTCAGCATAGACCAGTTCTTGGGTGGACTTAAAGAGGATCGTACCTCTTGCATTTAGCTCAACATCACGGATCACTTTCTCCAAGGCCAGGTTAAAGAGGACGCATGATAGGACATCCACTTTTCTTAGACCGTTGTTGATGTCGAATGGTCTGATGCTGCTTTTATATGGCCTCACACATTGGTCAGTTTCAGCCTATTCAGTCTTATTAATTGCGTCGGGATACCGAATTATCTCATGGCCATATACAATTTTACCCTGGCTATGCTGTCACAGGCGGCTTTAAAGTCGATGAATAGATGGTCAACTGTTGTCCATATTCCAACAGTTTTTCCATCGCTTGCTGCAGAGAGAAAATCTGATCTGTTGCTGATTTGCCAAAGCGAAGCTCTTTGGTATGGGTCAATGATGTTCTATGGGCTATCCAGCCTAGCAAGATAGAGGAGAATATCTTATAGATGGTACTCAGCAGCGTGATACTGTGCTGGACTGTGTGATATCTCCCTTTTTATGTATGAGACAGATAATACCTCGTTGCCAATTGTCAGGCATTGATTCGCTGTCCCATACCTTGAGCACAAGTAGATGAACCACTTGGTGTAACTGTCGCCTCCATATTTAACTAATTCGGCTGTAATTCCATCGGCTTTGCCCGTCGTCTTCAGTTAGGGGACCTTCAACTCGCCAGTGCTCCTCACATTAGAACCGGAGAAATCGATTGTCGTATATGCAACAGAATTGCAAAATATAGAATAGTTAGTCCACTGGAACTTTCGTATAGGAGGCATTCCTGGCCGGTTTGGAAGGAGGGCGGAACTTGAAGGGAATGTGTCGGCGGTGAATTCACCGCTGGGTCTCGGAGGGCAAGTGAGGAAAGTGCAGAACTTTGCAGTCTTGCAGATTACTCACTGAGGAAGCTATTGTGGCGACGAATCGGAGGCAAGAACCATCGACTGCATTGCCGGCGGTCAGTTCACCTCCATCAGATGCACTGAACTACCGCCGACACAGCTGGCGGCCTGGCACGAGGCCGGCGCGTTTCCTCTTTCTTTCTTATCCCAATCGTCAGCAAAGGCGGACCTTGTCCTCTTACTCAATGAGTTTTAGTTTTAGCTAAAGTATAAGCACACCAGGCAATTAAGTACAAACTGCAAATCCAAAAATGAAGAGAGGGAGAAATTTAAGGTTCAGTCAAGATAATCGGCGAGAGTCATCTGACTTGAGTGGAATGCGGCGGCATCAATAACACCACGCTGCACCACGGGCAATAGTTTTATTATTCACCGAAGCACACTTCTGCGCCGTCCGGCTGAAGTCTCCACTGAGGTTCGGGACGAATTCTAAAGAGCGTGTATAGAATTTTTGCAAATGGGCCCTTTGTGTAGGCTAGGTATTCCTAGGCTCTGCATCTCCAAAAATTCTATCTCAAATCAATTATGAAATTACATCTCGACTGGGTGTTAATATGTCGCTGCTGCAACTACAATCTCTTGTCTATCTGGTGCTGTTGCGGCTGTCAAAAGATTGACTTCCGCGTTATTGGTTTAAAAGATACACCATGAGAAATTTGCCTGGAACATCACACAGTGGATGATGAATGATCAATCTACGATCTACGATCAATCTACGTGGACGAAATTCAAGTCAGAAAAACCTAAAATTTGTACGGGTCCAGCAGATATCGTTATTTCGATAAGCCTAATACGTATCAAATAATATGAGGCTTATGGTTATTATCGACTTGGTTGGATCATGCTCTATACTGCAACCTATATTCGCGCAAAATTTTATAATCTTGGGATGAATTTAAGGGGGTTTTGCCGTCAATTATTCACAAATATAGTAATATACTATTATTCACTTCATTTGATCAGATATCGCTATGGGGGGTACTTCGAAGCCTAAGCCTTAGACTTCGTGATTTTTTTCAGATTTTTCGGTTGAGATGGTTCTAGAGTGGGCTCGTCAAAGAAACGACTACTTTTTGTCTCCCCCTTGTGAATTAAATATCAAAATTGAGACCAGTTTTGAGAACTGCTCATCGAGACCCTTCATTTGATACGCGACATGACTGTATTTGGTGATAAAATTTGTACACGGCCCTTTTGCACCATACGTGCCTCCTCAAATACGACGTAGAATAATGTGACACACTGCATGCATGAGCGTTTATAGTTTGCACCAAATTTAGTGTTAATCGGTATAACCGTTTCCGAAAAAAATGCATGTGTCAGATAGATAGGCAGGCAGACAGTAAACCGATTTTAACAAAGTTGTGTTTTACACAACTTCTTGAAACGGGAGATGCACCTAAAGGAGATTTAGCCAAGTAGTTTCCAGGGCCCAAAAAAGGCAAAAGGAAACAATTCGCTATGATGTCAGAAATACGTCTATCCAAAGACGATGAGGCTATGAATAGAAAACCACTAACAGAAAAGACAAGGAAACGAAGAAGGGCTTGATCGTCGGCTCTGCTCATTAAGTCGAAAGGCAGGACATCAATAGAAAACCTCAATGAAATCGAACCAGACCGAAGACAGTGGAGCAGAAGTGCTTTCGGCATGGAAAAGGAAAGGTGACTGAGTCCTCGCCGATTTAGGCCCAAAGGAAATCTAGCAACTACAGTTGCTCAACTGTCGATTGACTACCCCGGCGTGAAACCGCTTACGAGTTGCTAGCGTAGTTCACTGCGGAGGTAAAAACTGATCTAGTACTAATCAGCGAGCAATACCGGAACAAGGACTGGATTTCATGGGATCCCGACTTATCACTTACCGGTGCCATCTGAGTTCGGGACTGCATTCAACTTTGTGTTCTTGCCCAAGTCCGAAGGAACGGCTTTGTCTTGATTCGGTGTTTAGGGATAACGTTTTTAGAGTTCACCTAAAGCCAAAAGAGGCGATGCCGGACTTTTGGCGTAAGTTCGACGTTCTGGAGGACGCCCTTTCGGGCCCAGAGGGGGGAATCCTAGTAAGAAATGACTTTAATGCTAGGGCTCCTGAATAAGGTATGCGTCACCCAGACTCTACAAGAAAACGGATCCTGAAAATGGCGGCAAAAATCGACATCGTTGTTTTAATCACTGGATCCATGCTAACCTTCCGATGCACAGGCTGCGAAGAAAACATCCCTAACACGACTTTTGCGTCGAAATCTCTGCCATCGCCGGTGGACGGGTGGATGGGTGGTCAGTTCTGACGAACTACTCGGCAAGACACCTTCAGCTACTTCACGGCGTTGCAGCTGACACTGTCTCAAATTAGGTGATGAATCTGATAACGACAGCCTGTAAAGCTTCCATGCCCCGCACGAACCCAGCCGTGATAAACCTTCAATGTACTGGCTGACGGCAAAAAATTTCTGACCTATGACGGGAATGTCATAACCGCCGCTTTGGACAACACTTACACGCCTGCGAGGAAGCATCACCATGAAGGCAAAGTACAGGTTAGCAAAAACGGGACTTGGCAAATCGGGGCTCTGCGGAAATCCTGCATACTTAATTCCAACCAGCTTGACTGATATGCTAGACACATAAGAAAATTTATACCACTTGCCGAGCAATCTGTTGCAGATATTGAGCGATTATCTGAAATACCGCTCCCTCCTCTATGAGACGCTAAAAGGGCAGAGGAGGATGGAGATCACGTCGGAAGTAGCACATAGATCCCTCCTAGGGCCTAGGACTTCTAGAACACTTCCTAAAATAGTCTGCTAAGATCCGACATTCCAAAAGGTCGCGCCTGGTGGAATCTCGGTCTTACGTCGGCTAATGTAGAATTTTATGGGCCCTATATATAGAAGCAACACAGTTTGCTCTGCTCTACGGCGCGGCGGTATGTTCCGATACCCTCGAAGTGATTACCCTTCTTGTTAAGGAACGTAAAGCTATCTTCAGCCGCTAGAGTGAAGATTTATTCTCATTTAGCAGCAAAGTGAGTCAAAAGGCAGATCGACTGCGCGGCTCAAGGACGATTTAGATACTTAGCTGAGCCGAAAGTATGGTAATATGGATTATTTCCTTATCCAAGGGGACATGCTATTTTTCGGTCTTACCTGCACAAGATTGGGAAGGCACAATCGTGTGTTTTGCAATGGAGTGGCGAACAACGCAGAACACAACTTTTCCCCTGGGAAAGGTGGGATGGCTTTCGTCAGCGGCTTGATGAAACTAACATTGTCAGGGTGATGCTGAGAAATGCTGGTAGATAATTTCGTGTTGAGCAATTCGTTCGGGTCCTTCCCTAGCGTGAAGAAGAGCCAGGAAAGCGGGAGAGTTTATCGGAAGTAATGTGTCAAAGGGTTTCAGGCTAGTTTCTTGATGACAGGGAGGTCTTTAGTTGGTGGTCCGACGATGTACCATTGCAAGAGTCCAACACTCCGTGCGCAAATGGATTCGCCTACCCTGCTACCAAAAAAAAGTAATTTGCCCCGACTTCTTCGCCTCTAGCCGGTGGTAGTGATCCACATTTCTGGTATTTTTATTTAAACTTATTGAAGCCTTCCTTCAACTCTTTAAGGCTGTTCTCTCTGCTCTATTTTTCCAAGTGGTCTATTGATTACTCTTTCAAATTTTTCCTATTTATCGTCCTGAACTATCTGTAACACTTTGATATGGTTCGCATTTAATTTGACTTATTGCCGCTACTACTTTGTCTAGCTTTTTGTTTTTCATACTTTACTCATATTCCTATTTTCGCGATTAAATAAATACAGCAGTAGGGACACTATATAGCTTGGTCCCTAGTACGATGCATCGATGTTTATATAGTTCACAATCATTCAAATTTGATCTGTGCAAATCCAGCTATATTCCGTTTAAATTGATAACAAACCAACAATATATTTTTCATCCCCCATGTCGGCTGTTTCCTGCAAATGTTGTCAGATTCGGTGGAAGCTGACCCACCTTCATTTCCGTGCTCCGGTGCATTGAAAATTAAATGTATGTTATGTCAACTATGAACGCAGTCAATTCATCTGAATCGCCAACTACCAACAAAAAAGTAAACCACAAGCCAAAATCTATTATGAAATTGCTGATTACATACTCGAAGATTTGTGGAAATATCCGTTTACAATTTTATTGGGTCATTTTCAAAAGTGCTTGATTGTTTGAACTGATTTTTCACACGTCCACTTAGTTAATTAATCTGCCAACAAAACAGAAACCCGCACGTCCAAACCATCCTTGTTTGCGGGAGGCTCAGTGGCAAATTAGCGTTACATTTAAATTCGCTAAATCGCCATATCGTGGTGAAATAATCAATTTTAAATATTGCTCTTTTCAAAGTACGATAAAGAACGCAAAGATTTAATTTGAAAGGATATTCTTGAGAAACCCTTATCCCTGCGAACGAGCGCCACCCACAAGGACCACTTCCATTGAGATTCTATTATGAACCGCAGGAGTCGGACGGAACGCGAAGTGAGGAAAGCCTTTCTATTGACGACCAGACAAAGGAAAATAGAAGTTCCATCAAAAAAGCTTCGCTTTCACTCGCAACGATTTTAAAGGAGGAAGAAATTTATGGGACGAGTCAAGCCCGGTCTCAAGCACTTTTATCCTGCACGTAGTTAGGTTCCTTCTCACCCAAGTCATTCACCGGCACACAATCTTTTGTTTACCGATCTTCTATAATACACACTCGGGAGGGCTCAGTCACAGTTTCAGTTCTAGTCGCATTCACAAAAGGACGAAGAAAGTAATCCTTACCGCCGTCGCGACGAGTGGGATTAAAGCGAATGTATGGGAATTTGCGGAATATGCGATGCGGTGTTGTCTACCTACTCAATATGCGCCTGAATTTATTAGCATGCGAGATGTGGGTGGCCTGTTTGTGCATCCTCGTTTTCGTTTAGCGTGTAACGTAAGGAGCCTTCGGGATTACATAGTCCCAAGTGTGTCTACTCCAGATGTAGTGATTCCACTCAGAGACAGCTCGACACCTCGGGTTCACTCGAAGTCGATAATAGACCTAATTATTCTTGCCGCTGTGGCGGATCGGCTCCAGGTGAACCACTTTCTGCCTGGAGTAGTGATTTCGCGTTGGATTTAACACATGCGGTTACCCGAATTGTTTGCTGAAACGAGTGGAGTCATTTGCAGCAACAACCCTGACTGAAACATTGGTAGAAGGACGAGGTGGCAATGGTTCTTTGAGTCCCAGCTCCTGAACGACGCACTCCGCTCCAAATCCGAAACAGCCATTATCATGTGTAATGCATATTATTCTCTCAGTGAATTTTCATAATATGGATAATTACAGTGAGCGAGTATGTAATTACAAGACGACTACGAGGACCCACTCGTGTTTATAGAAAACGCTGAACGATGACTGTTTCGAGCCTTTCACTCTGTCAAGGTAATTTCCTTGCAAACTCATATATTCGGTACTTATATTCGCAGGTGTTTTGCAGGAGTGTGTGGGCCAACCTGAGCGGATCCTGGCCGGGCTCAAGGGAATCAGTTCCCAACTTTGCTAAACTTTTGCAAACAGAATTTTTCAATTAATGTTCTACTGCTCTTGATATTATCCTGTTTGCGGTCGTTGCGTTCAGCCGCTAACTGTTAAGGAGTTCAATGTTGATTTTGATGTTAAATGCAAAATGTTTAATAATATGTTCGTAAGTAGTTTGCTAATTATTACTTCAAATATCACGAATGTGGAGCTGGAGGATCCCAACGGAATTCATTGTAAAGTGGTTTTTGAGGGATGAGAGGAATGTAGGGAAATCAATTCAATTATCTCGTTACATAAATAAAGTACACATTTGTGTGCTTCCAAGTTCTTATTGAATTAAAAGCATTTTAGTGGTATCAAAAGTACATATTACGTGGCAAATGGGTACTAAATAAACTTCCTTGAGAGGTGGTTTAAGGAGGGGAAGTTTTTGAATCTACTCAATGAAATCCACTTAAATCAAGTCCCTAATAAAATATTATATTACCATTATATAAATATAACCCTCCCTTTTCAAGGTTTTCTTTATTAAACAAAACTTTATTAAAATCGATTGAATGTCTGTCCGTCTGTCTTTTTTTATGGATGGAGGTAGAAATCGTAGAAAAACACTGTCGCGCCAGGCTGCAGCAGTGTCCCTGATTCCCACCAACTAAAAAAACTCCCACTTTCTACTACTTTCTTCCATGCCGAATCGCCGCAAAGTATTACTTCGCGGGAAGGACTACGTTTTAAGCGACCTAACCTTCCGTTCTTCGCGTCCTTCCTGGGCACTCCTCTTTTCCAAGTTCCTGTATACTTTTCATTGCGGAATTCACCGTACACCAATTTCCCCCCGAATTGGCTATGTTCTGCGGGCTGATGTTGATTTTCAAAAAGTCTTCCAGGCTTCATGATTTAACAAAACATAAAATACTCCGGGTGCTCAGGTACATTTAGCACAAAAGGTAGAATCATCCAACCTAAATTGGGAATATTCCCGCAATAATACACACTATCTTGCCTGATATTGTTCTGAAGGCGCCAGTAAGCGGTAAGTCATGTTTACCATCCTCCGATTGCACTCACACGCTAGTATATCTTGGACCTCCAATGTTAGACATGATCCATGCTAATAATTTGCTGCTGATTTTAGTGTCAATCATCAACTGCAGGTATTTGATAATCGGTTTCGAAATGATAATGGGGCCACCAACACGAATATTAACCGTATTCCTCTTGCTACGGTTGATAACCAAGACCGCCTCTGTCAGCCATGCTTTTATTGTGGTTTCATTAGTATACACTCCAACGTCTTCAGGTTGTTTTGCGACGTGATTATCGTGGCCTCCTTTGGCAGGGGAAAAGAGGACTCCATTGTACATCACGTTCCACAGGAGAGTATCTGTGAGGAGTGGCCAGATCTTCCATCAGGCGCGACCCCAGCTGGCGGAGTGGGGCATACCTATTGATGTATAAATATGTGTTCATGCACTTTTCTTTTCTGACTGTGCATGGGCTAGTGTTTGCTCATCTCTGGTGCGTAGACCAAAATGGCTATGGAAAGGATACCCAGAACATAAAACTACCATGGAAAATTTACTGTGCAGGTGCTCGAAACCCCAGCACCGGCGGCTTTTGGGAGTGAGCAAGCGGGCTCCCGGTCATCGATATCCCTCGACCGCCGTGCGTCAGTGGTAGACAATTTGGCATATAATGTTACAAGTGATTTGGATCTGGAGAAGGAAGTGTTCAAGCGAAGTACGACCTTACCGAGAACACCAGTAATAAGACCAAGCAAAGATGAACTGAAGTCAGATTGTTGGACGAAAAAAACTTAATAACACCCACCGCATATGTTTAAGATGCGCAACAGCAGGAGGTGCTCCAGGAACAGAGAAGAGATCCATTCAAAAGAAGCTCGTCAACTTTGAGATCTCCATCAATGCCAAAGGCGATGAAGGATGAAGTATAGGCAAGGTCAATAACCGCCAAAAGTGAAGGAGCGTATAAAAGGAGTAACCCTGTCGGGGCTTATAGGGAGCAGAGTCCCGATCCGGAGGAATTACCCTTCACCGATCTTGGGGCAAAAATAGTTGAGCTGTACGAGTTTATCAAGGGCAAGCACAACGTGCACCAAGCCATAAAGAAGAAGGTTAGGGCTATTAGAGTCCTCTATAATAGATCGCAGATGGAGGAAAAGAATAATAAGGATACGTCGAACCCCGCTGTGCCAACATATCACAAGCGACCCAAGTGACGCCTAACCGTACTATTATCGGATCACAGCGAAATAAAAGAGTACGTGAAAAAGAGGAGGATCCTATAAAAAATCAGCAGTAGCCTAAGAGAAGAAAAGGTGGGCTAGACATTCTGACAACAGCTCAGAAGGCGCAAAGCGTACATTGAATGTAGGAAACTCGACCAGCGTTCCAAAGCCCGAGACGAACGAAAACGATGGATGGATATGGTAAAGTTACCAACAAAAAAGTGAAACGAAAAGCAAAAGTGCGAACTCGTCCAGATGCGATTGTTACCTCCAGTAAGGGCAACCTGTCCTATGCGGCGATACTCGAAAAGGTCAAAGCAGATCCCCACCTAAAAGATCTGAGCGGAAATGTGAGCAGAATCCGAAGAACTCAGAAAGAAGACCTCATGTTCGAGCTGAAAAGATCCAGCGTGGGCAAAGCTAATGATTTTCGCAATCAAGTGAAAAACTCCCTTGGGGAGAATGGCGCAGTGCGTGCCCAAAAGTATGAGATCTATATACAATGTAAGGATCTCGAAGAAGTGACATCGAAAGGAAAAATTTATACCGCTCTGAAAGAGCAATTCAAGTTGAAAGAACTTGCAGAGGAGTCTTTTGTGGGCCTATGAAAAGCTATGGTGGCACTCAAATGATCTCAATACGAGTATCAGCGGAAGCAGCGCAGATGCTAGCTGCCGGAAGGGTTCGGATTGGATGGGTTGACTGCCGTTTAAGAGAACAAATTTCACTGAAGAGGTGCTTTAAATGCTTTATGTTTGGGCACTTCGCGAAGGCAAGCACCAGCAGGATTGATCGATCCGATCGATGCAGAAGGTGTGGGGAGAAAGGCCATATTGCCAGAGAGTGCAATAGGGACCCCAAATGCCTATTGTGCGAAGCAAAAGACGGACAGGATAACCGCCACATTGCCAGAAGTGGCAAATGTCCGGAATTTAGGAAGGCACTCACTGCAATGAGAAAATGAGGTTTATTCAAATAAACCCGAATCATTGCAGGGTCGCTCAGGATTTACTTGAGCAGACCACGTTCGAATCTGAGATGGAAGTTGCCATCATAAGTGAATCATATAGAAACCGTCACGGTGGCGTATGGGTCGCAGATTCGACTGGTGGAGCGGCGATATGGCTTGCGGTCGACAGGCTGCAAGTCAGGCAGCCAGTCGCTTTGTGTGCGCGACAATAAATGATGTATATGTATACAGCTGCTACGCCCCACCAAGTTTGACACTGTCTGAATTCGAACAAATGCTTGATAATCTTGTTCTCGACGCAAGGGGACGAAGTCCTAGAGTGGGGTCGCAGAGAATGCTAGGGTGCGCAGTTTATTAGAAGCTTTTGTGCAGCTGCACATAGTTTTGGCTAGCGAAGGTTATGTAAACACCTTTCAGAAAGGAGGTTAAGGCTTGGTTGTAGAGCTGACCTTTGTCAGCCCTGCGCTGCCACGTGGTATGTCCTGGTGTGTCAGCGAACGCTATATCCACAGCGATCACCAGGCAATCTTCTTTAAGACATGTGTCGAGCCATAGGGAAAAGAGCTGTCATGCCCGAAACCGAAAGAGATTTCATGCTGGTCTGCAAAATCTTTGAGCAGACCTTCACAAAGGTGTGGTTAGATCAACCTGATAAAGCAGGCGCCTCTAGGGAAAGAGCCGTCTGGATCAACGCATCGCCAAAGCATGTGACGCGTCCATGCCTAGGAGGTGGTCATTCCCCAGTAGAAGACCAAACTACTGGTGGAATGATGAACTGACCGGTCTTCGATCAGCCTGCCACCGAGCCAGAAGAGCGCCTCAGAGGGCGGTAGGTAGAGTCGATCAGGGGCAAAAGAGGGCGCCTATAAAGCAGCCCGCAAAACCCTCAAGCTCGTCATCCAGCGAAGCAAGCGGAAATGTTTTAAGGAGCTCTGCCCAGAAGCGGATGTAAACCCGTGGGGGAGAGCTTATAGAATCGTGATGGGACGATTCAGAGGCCGTTCCTCTCCCTCATCCAGGGCTTATTCCCCCAGCAAGAGGAGAACATCGATATATTCCAACCACCTCTGAATGTGACAGTAATTCCGCCAGTCACCAGAGACGAACTGCTGGAAATCTGCGATAGAATGGGAGACAATAAAGCACCGGGTCTGGACGGAGTACCGAATAAGGCCCTTAAGCCTGCTATGAAATCCAGGTCGGACATGTTCGCTGAGTTGTTCGAAGCGTGCATGTCCGAGGGAATATTTCCAGGGGCATAGAAGTGGCAGAAGTTGGTACTTCTGCCTAAGTCTGGTAAACCTCCAGGTGAACCATTCTCATACCGACCCATATGTCTTTTGGACACGGTGGGGAAAATGCTAGAGCGGGTCATCTATAATAGATTACTCCCTGTTGTTGAGAGCTAAGGCGGCCTTCCAGATCGGCAGTATGGGTTCCGTAAAGCCAGATCAACCATTTATGCCATCAAATTGATTACTGGCTTGGCCGAAAATGCAACCCACGGAAAGGTTAGCACCAGCAAATATTGCGTTGTAGTAACCCTGGACGTGAAAAATGGATTCAAAAATGCCAATTGGAATCTAATACGCAAATCCCTAGCGAAGGTTGGTATTCCCGCCTATTTCGCCGCAATTGTCGATAGTTATTTAACTGAAAGGAGGCTCTGGTACGACACTGATGACGGACCCCAGGAGTACGCTGTTTCCGCGGGTGTCCCCCCACTCGTTGTTGTCGCAAAGTGTCTCGACGATGCTGAGTTATACTCAAGCGAGGCAATCAGCGTTGTTAATAGTTGGCTAGAGAGCTCTAGTCTGACACTGGCGGATGAAAAAACAGAAACGGTCCTCATCAGTAAGCACCGGAAGAGAAACTACACTTGTATAAGAATCGGGAATCATATCATCACTTCCAAGCCAACCATCAAATACTTGGGGGTGGTGATAGACAGGAAGCTCAGCTATAAGCAACACGTGCAGTATGCTTATGGCAGAGCATCCACTGCTAGTATGGCCCTGGCGAGGATGATGCCGAACCTGGGAGGGCCACGGCATTACTCTAGGTTGCTTATAGCCAGGGTGGTGGCCTCAGTAATGCTCTATGCGACCCCAGTTTGGAGGGAGGCATTGCAGATGTCGGTTAACACAACAAACTGAGTGCAGTATACAGGAGGACAGCCTTGAGGGTATGCTCTGCCTTCAGGACTGTCTCAGATGATGCAGCATTCGTCATCTCTAGAATGATGCCGATTGAGATCTTGGCAGATGAGATATATACAATTCCTTATTACAGACGAAGAACACTGAGAGGAGAGATCCATAAATAGATGGGAAGAGCCGTGGGAACGCTCGGGAAAGGGTCGGTGGACTCACAGACTCATTCCTGCCATCAAGGAGTGGTTGGAGAGACGAAACGGTGAGATTAATTATAAATTGGGATGCGGTCAACTTCATGATCGCATCTATCCAAACCAAACTGCGAAACGCAGAGGAGAGGAGAAAAGCGTGGTCGCGTTCGCCGCGTATAGAAGAAAGGTGACTAAGCTAGAAGGAGCTGACTCCGCCCCGTGGCGCAATACCTTATGGTGGTTCCGCGGGCAGGGAGAGAGTCGGGGGTGGTTTTAGTGGGTAAAAATCCCACACGCTGATGTATCCAGACCAGTGTCTTTTGAAGATTTCCACCTCCTGAAAAAATAAAGAGAGTACCTAACTCTGAGCTGCGTTGATTCCTCCTCCGTATTATATCAAAGTGTCCTCTCTGAGAGATAACTTTCGAGGATTTTAGTCAAAAAACCAGGGACAACCGTTTTAGCCAGTGAACTTTTATCCACTCCCTGCTGGCTGGCTATTTATACAGCTTCGGAAGCAAAACTGTTTTTTTGCCTTTTCCACCGACCGGGGAAAAACCCTTCTACCATGCGTGTTTCAAATACGCTGATAAATCAGTCGGGTCTGGGCTTAACAGCCAGTTTAATAGCTCTATTGGGAACAGCATCTGGACCAGGAGCTTTGTTATCACCGATTCTCCAGTAAATTTGGGCAAGTTCCTCCTCAGTTATCGCAGGTATGGGGTAGCCGTCCAATGCTTGTTTATGTTTCTCGCGCACTCATTTATCCAGGAGAAAGAGCGCCATCATGATAGCGACCAAAAGATGCCGGCAGGTCACGTGTGGTGTTTATATGCTGTTCCCCAGGGGCTTTAGTCTGCCTCTGCCCAAAGTTCATTCAAGCATTCAAGCATACGTCGAAGGTTCATATATACTTGGTGGTTCTCGTCGAAGTCTGATCTTCCCTTAGATCGTTAGCAGATCCGTCTAGCTCGAAAATATGCTGTCCAGAGCTCCGCGATCTCTTCATTCCGCCAATAGCTTGCCCATCTTTTTGCAAATCGGCATATCTGCGATCCATAAGGCAAAAGTAAAATTGAAATCTTAATATTAACACTAAAATCATAACTGCTCAAAGTTGTCATTTTCGTGTGAATTTAACAAAAGTTTCGATTCTCTGGCCTTCAATCATGGGTCCTTTTCTGGTCGAAAAGAATAGTTTGTTTATCCCCGGAATTTGACTCAAGCTAGAGGCGAACAATCGCAAGGAAAATGCTTGCGGATCTCTCGCTACTCTCCTTCTGGCTCTGGCAGTATGGTCTCCTCCAGCCAGTGCACCGTTTAAACTGCATGTTCCGGTAGGATTTGCGTGCATCTGAACAAAAAAATTTCATTATCTGGTTTGGTTGTAGATGGCAAGAACCTCCTCGACTTAACATGTACGATAAACCTTCAGCAATTGGAGGCAACAGCAGTCAAGTAGTTTGTGTAGATTTCACAATGCATACATATTGCACCCGCCGACTGTGTGGAGTTACCAAATCTCCCATCATGCATAGCCCTTCGTGCGGATAAGGGAATATTCTGTAGATGTGCACATCCGCGAATCCGGAAGTGTGTGCTTGTACCTATGGGAAGGATACCAAACATGGAGAAATAGAAGGGATGTACGGCTTTGAAAACCCAGTACCGGCGGTTTTTGGGAACGGTCAAGGGGGCTTTCGTCCGTCGATATGCAACGACCGCAGCACCTCAGTAGTGGGGACCGGGGACGAGCCCCTCAATCGAAAGCGCCACCCCAGTGGGAAGTGTGCAGCGGGAGTACACGATCAAGCAGAAACTTTATCGCAAAACCGCCGGAGCAATATTGGAGGCAGCGACCAATTCGAAGCTTTTATTTGACTGGTTAAAAAGAGGAGTGAGGGCGAACGAAAAAGTGAGCCAAGCGACACAAGTAACGCCCGTTTCGCACGTTTCGGGGCAAGGAGGCTTCACCAGTGGTTCAGGGGAAAAGCCGGTTCCGACGATCGAGAGGAAATTCACAGGCGACTGTGAAGTCGCTAAAAAGAAGCAATTCCGATTTGCAAAAAGAACTACTTCAAACAGCTGGGCGACCATGACAATATAAACCTTTGGGATGGCCCCGCAGAGCAGCAATGAAAATGCTGCAAACATTGCATCAAGTGACCTGACAAAACAGTGGAAGGCAAACGGCTGTCCAGCTCAACGAGGGCATAATTCTCCAGTAACTAAAAAAGGGTCTGCAGAAAATATTTAAAAGGATCGGTAACAACAAGTGCCTACTTTTGGATGACAAGGGCGTCCTAAGATATTTAGCGAATCCGGTGAAAAACTCCCTTTCAGGGGGAACTCTGAGGTTGTTTAACCGGAGAATACATTTTCACAGCGTGGGAACCATTGGGCTCGGTAATAGGTCCCCTTTGTGGAATGTCATGTGTAATGACGTGCCTTCTCTTTTCGTTGAAGAGAGGACTACGATTGTCGGCATGAGGATTGGTGGCAAAGCACCAAGAAGATGTGGACTTGTATGCAATGGAAATAGTGGGAGCGGTAAAATCTTGGCTAGAAAGAGCCGGGTTGATTTTGAAGGACAAGAAAACAGATGCGGTCTGATTAGCAAACAGTAGAAAGAAATACACTGCGAAAATCGTGTCAACGGCGGCTATCAAACTACGGGGGGTGATAATGGATGCCGAACTGAGCTTTAGGGAGTAAATAGCCACCACAATGACATTTACAAAAATACTGCTCAATATTCAATTGAATGTAATCCAACCATCTTTATTCGTTATCTGTGTGGGTAGGGTCACTTGCAAACTCGCAGAGATGGAACCAGATGAATTCGATTTACCAGCTGATGCCTTTGAAGCGCTTCTAGAACCACAGCAGATGAAACAGCAATGGTGGTAGCGGGTATGATCCCGAGTGCCGTACCGCGGAAGTAGTGTGGATAGGCAAAAGAACGCAGAAATGTTACAAAATTAGAGTCGGATGATCCCTGCAATGCAGATTGGACGAGCCTACGAAGGGTTGGTGGATGCACAGGCTCATTCGTAACATTAGGGTGAGGCAACGAAGAAATGGGGAAATATGGGGAGATCAACTGCCACATTACTAATTTTCTCACGGATTACAGTGGTAGCTACAAGCAGTATCTGCACCGCTTTGGGTTGGATGATTCACAGAATTGTCCTAGATCCAGTGGCATACCGCGAAATCCCAAGCATGCGATAGTTCATAAGGGAGAGCAGGAATGTGAACCAAGTGTTGGCGAGGACTGTGATTCTTAAAAATTTAGCTGTCGAAATGCTGAGGTCGAAGGAGAATTGACATGCGGTTCCCTTTGCAATCGTAAAAATATACCAATAGCTGCGGTAGAAGCAAAGTAGAAAGGAGCAGAAAAACGGAAACCCTGCAAAGTAATACCCAAATTCTGATCCTAGCGGGGTTGGGGTTTGAAAAACCGGAGGTTGTTTTAGTGGGTGTGAATGTAACAGGCGGCCGCTCTACTTCTAATGCTTTTCCGGGGGAACTGGAGTGGAATCTTGCCGATTTTCACAGAATTGCTGATATTTTCAATTTTTTTATCGTAATTCTCCCAGGACTTCTTCCTGGCAGGTCTAACGACGAACTTGTATTAATGTCCGCAGTAAATGTTGAAAGTCCCCTTGGTTAACTTGCCGAGTTCGGACTTGTTACCGATAAGTTCTTGTGAATAATAAAGTCGAATAGGCTTACCCTTAGAGTGTCCTTTCCTGGATGAGATATTTAACGTCAGATTTTGTAATTTTTCCGATTGTCAAAACGAGGCCCAAGTAAGCAGAGTGGATATACACGTCTGTCCTTCCTGTCTGCTCCAGTTTCACGACGGCTAGGTCGCTGGAACCCAGAACACTGATGTGCGTGCAGGCTCTTTCTTACGAGAGAAAAAATTAATAGATTCACGCGCACCTAATAATCAATGACGCAATGGCCTCACTTTTTCTCAGCAGAAACATTGATTCCGCATTTAAATTTCCCTCACTTCCACAAATTGTTGAAATTTCGAATGTATGTTAAGTGAATGAACTCAAGATTGAGACAAACATCTGGCTTAGTCCAGAATTTAGTTTTTAAAAAGACAACCCGTTTTTGCAAACTAAATCTGTTCATGTCATTGTGTCTGTCACAAGCATCTTTCGTAGAAACGGTATAGCCGATTGACACGAAATTTAGTGAGAAGGTGAGAACTATTAACGCCCAGACAAACACTGAGTTACATCTTTCTACGTTGACACTAAGGGGGAGGGGTCCTCATACCTACAAAAGGGTGTGTAAAATTTTTTATCACCGAATATGGTCATGTTAAGTATCAAATGAAAAGTCTTGATTAGTACTTTTCGATTCCAGTCTTAATTGTGACATTTGCTGGAAAGGCGGGAAGTGGGAGGGGTTAAAAGTGATGATTTCTTTAATGGGCCCATTCTCGGAAAGTACTCAACCGAAAAATCTGAAAAAAAAATCCAGAAGCTACTACTATATGTTGTCCAGGTCTCAAAATACTTTTGATATCTGATCAAGTTAAGTTAATCATAGTATGTTACTATTTGGGGGGAGGGGCGGAATTGACTAGAAACCCCTATTAATTTTGTCTTAGAGTTATATAGTAAATCGTACTATTACCTACAAAGTCACAATAACTCGAAGTTATCTTTACCGTGTAAATTTTCTACATCTTGGAGCACTACGTATCAATATCACACTAAACTGAGTAGTCTGACATGCTAAATGCATATACATTACGGGCTACATACACATCTAACTTGCACGAGGTCAGGTCTTCTGTATTATTCCAATATCAGTATCTCCCTCCTGGAGGAATAGGTTAGCCGATGCACGCCTGAAGTGATGTAGATTTATTTGCGCTGTTCTCAACATCATAGCATGATCGTTGGTCTCCGCCAAAAGTCAATCTTCATCTTCTCGAAAAGCTCTTTGGGGAGTTCAATTGAGTCCATGTCGACGTTTCGAGGAGCGGAACCCTTTGGCCTTGCATTACTGATTACGAATCGCGGTCTGTAGTTTGCTTTTCTGGTATCTCGAAGCGCTCTTCGGTTTCTTGTTGATCACAACCTAGTCATGTATGGAGATATTGTGGTGTTGACGGTAAAAGGATTGGATGAGACTGTCCTTCTGTGTGAGGATCTTCAGGTGGAAGGAACATGCTCGCTAAAAATCTACAAGAGTTCTCAGTCAAATTTAGGAGCTTGTATTTAACCTTTTATTCTTTTATTATTTGAAATAGGTTTTTGACATATTTTTCGTATATTGTAAAGTTCAATACGCAATTTCAAGAAATTACTTTTATTATAAATTACTCTTATTATAAATTACTCTTATTATAACTCCGAGATATTAGAAATAATACTGATTTCCGTATGTAACTGTTTTCTTTCTGCACGAAAATCTTTCCTTTCACCGTGACTGCCAACCAATTATTATTTTTCCTATCTGACGTTTTTCGTCACCTACTCTGTTCTTCACTCTTGTAGCGAGTTCTGAACTGAGTAGAGCGCCGGTGATGTCATCTGTCCGCTGGTATTCGCGACATTCGAAATAAATTTCAAATGCCGCGAATCTTGCCGCGCCACATCACTCCGCCCCCAGATGAAACCGAGGGGTTTCAGCGACCGAATCCGGAACTGTGTTCCCCATCAGTCCTTGAAGCGAACGCGTCGTTGTTTAGGGTTGCACACGGGCTTCAGTCTGGACAGGGAGACCGCCTTTTTGTGTCCCCCGATCTCGAGCTGGAAGAAATGTTCTCCACGCTCGAGAACGCGGTACGGGCCTTCGTAAGGAGGCTGCAGCGGTTTCCGGACGGCATCCGTCCTGACCAGGACGTGCGTACACGTGTCCAGTTCCTTCGGCGCACAGACAGATGCGGACGAGTGTTGGGTGGGAGGAGTGGCCTTGATGCGTCGGAGATTGTCTCTCAGCAGACACACCAACCCCGATTCTGTGAGACCTGATCTCTTGTCGAAGACCGGATAACTTGGAAGTCTCGGGTTCTCCCCGTATACCAGCTCCGCGGGGCTGGCAGCAAATTCCTCTCGGCAGGTTGTACGTAGCCCGAGTAGGACGAGAGGCAAGACTTGGGTCCAGGACGGATCGTCACGTGCCATAATGGCGGCTTTCAGCGTCCGGTGCCAACGTTCCAGCATCCCATTGGATTGCGGGTGGTATGCAGTAGTCCGCTGGCGTTTAAACCCTAGGAGTTTGCTTAACTCGGAGAAAAGGGTGGACTCAAATTGCATTCCCTGGTCAGTGATGACTACTGCAGGGACGCCAAAGCGAGGTATCCACTCTCGACAGAGGGCTTCGGCACATGATTGCGCCGTAATGTCTTTTAGAGGTATTGCCTCAGGCCACCGCGTAAACCTGTCGATGATTCTGAGACAATACCTATAACCGTGCGAGTCTCGCAAAGGCCCTACTATGTCGAGGTGTATTGTGTGGAACCGCTTGGTAGTGCGGGGGAATGAGCCCACTTCTTTCCTTACATGCGATGCACTCTCTAGCCCAGGAATTGGCATCCTTGCTCATGGAGGGCCAGAAGTATTGATCGGTGACTAACTGATTTGTTGTCCTGATGCCTGGATCCGCTAAGTCGTGAACTGCGTGGAACACTTCGTTGCGAAAGGTGGCCGGAATGTATGGCCGAGGTCCTTTTTCCGAGTCTTCGAAGCAAAGAGAGAGGTTTGAGCCGAAGATGGGCAACTCCCGAAATTTGTATTTGGGGTTGGATTTGAGGCTCTGAAGTGCTGCGTCATCTTCCTGCGCCTTGGCAATAGCCGAGAAATCGAGTGCGGCGGGGATGTTAACCTCGGAAACACGAGACAAAGCGTCAGCAACTATATTGTCCTTCCCGGACACGTGCTGGATGTCTGATGTAAACTGGCTTATAAGGCTCAGGTGTCGAAGCTGACGAGGGGACGCTCTGTCGGGCTTCTGTTTCAAAGCATACGTGAGAGGCTTATGGTCCGTGAACACTGTGAACGGCCTGCCTTCTAGGGAGAAACGGAAGTATTTGATGCTCAAGTACGCGGCGAGCAGTTCGCGATCGTAGGTACTGTAGATCCGTTGAGCGGAATTCAACTGCTTCGAGAAGAAGCTCAACGGCTGCCAAACTTGATCCACCTTTTGGTGAAGGGCAGCACCTACTGCGATGTCAGAGGCATCAACGAAAACGGCTAGGGGTGCATCTTGCAGAGGGAATGCCAAGAGTGTAGCGTCGGCCAGTTGTTGACGGGATTTGCCAAACGCGCGGATAGCCTCTTCAGACCACAGGATCTCTCGTGTGTCCTTAGTTTTGGGGCCAGACAAGTACGCGTTCAAATAGACTGGTGATGGGCGACCTTGGGCAGGAAACGACGGTAGAAGTTTAGCATGCCCAAGAACCTCCTCAACTCCTTCACTGTCTTTGGACGCGGGAAGCTTGTTATCGCTTGCACCTTGTCTGCGTCGGGCTGTATTCCTTCAGGGGAAATGAAATGACCGAGGAATCTCACCTGTTTTTGGAGAAATTTGCATTTCTCAACGTTTAGGACTAAATCGGCCTCAACAAGACGTTGAAAAATGCACTCGAGATGGGCTAAGTGCTCAGACTCAGTGGAAGAAGCGACCAAAACAACATCCAAATATACAAAACGGAAGTCGAGGTTTCGCAGGACCGAGTGGATGAACCTTTGAAAGGTTTACGCCGCATTGCACAATCCGAAAGTCATCCGGATGAACTCGAAGAGTCCAAAGGGTGTACATATTGCCGTCTTTGGAATGTCTTCAGGAGGTACTGGGATTTAGTGATAAGCCTTGGTTAAGTCCAAGGTCGAAAAGATGCGGCAATTCGCGAGGTGATGCGCAAAGTCGTGGATGAGTGGAATTGGTATCGGTCAGGAACAGTCTGTGCATTTAGCCTTCTGTAATCCCCACATGGGCGCCATTCGCCGTTTGGCTTAGGGACCATATGCAGTGGGGAAGACCAACAGCTGTTCGAGGGCCTGCAGATTCCCTGCTGAAAGAGTTGTTCAAACTCTTTCCGTGCAATAGCCAGTTTCTGGGATGGTAGAGGGCGCACCTTTGAGAAGATCGGGGAACCAGTAGTGATAATGTGGTGCTGCACATTGTGCTTCACTGGTTTGGAGAGACTACACTCAGTAGTAATCTGAACTTTTGGAGAAGTGCCCGAAAACGAGAGTCGGTGATGTCTTCTAAAAGAACGTAAAGATTATTGCCTGGGTGAGTTATCATTTGTCCCGACGAATTAAGGTTGGTCGTGGTCTGCGCCTAGTATGGGGAAGCTGACATCCGCCAGGATGAAACGCCACGAAAATGGCCTACGCAAGCCAAGACTCATGTCCACTTGCCTATATCCGTATCTGCTTATGCGGGAGGAATTTGCTGCCACCAGTTTGAGCGGTTGTGGAAATAGTTGATGTTGCCGAGGTACGGGAAGAACCGAAACCTCGGCACCAGTATCGATGAGGTAGTTGCGCCTGCTGAGAGGGTCGTAAATTGTTAGGCGACGTGGCGCTGCGTTCTGGGTGGCCGTCGCCAGGACCCCCGCGGACCTAGTTTTTTGCGGCAGGCGTGAATTTGCAAGGCATAGTACACTTGGTGGCTTTATCGCCAAATCTGCGGTGGTACCAGCAAATCCCTCGATCCGTGGACTGTCCTGAAGACCTGCTACCTGATCGCCCTTTCCGGGTAGCAGACTGCGAGTGAGCTCGCGATCTGGCGCCCGAACGCTGAGCGTCCAGCGTCGCCCGCATCTCAGCCACACTGGCTGTTAAGGCGGCTATTTCGCGCCTTAAGTCGCCAACCTCGTCCGATGGCTGTTGAACGGCCGCTATGGTCGGGCGTACGTGCACCTCGTGCACTTTGTCGGCCGCAGCTGCCAGTGCCTCCAAGGAACCTGAAACACACGCGAGGACCGCCTGGGTGCCTTCCGGTGAGGCGACGCAGCCAAAGGGACTTCATCAACTCATCGTCGATCTTACTCCCACCCAATTGCTTCATTTCGCGCAGCAATTGGCTGGGAGTCCGATCTCCCAACGTTAGGCCTGCCAGCAAGTGATCCAGTTTTGCTGACTCACTTACTGACAGGCGCCTGATTAATTCCGTCTTGAGCAGTGAATATTAAGCCGATTTCACTACGTCAGACACGAACACGATGGACTCCTCGTCCAGGCCGACCACCGCGTGATTAAAACAGGTCGCATCCGCTGTGATCCCGGACATCTGGAACTGTGCTTCCAAATGCACGAACCACAGTTCGGGGTTCCGCTGCCAAAACGGAGGGACGCGTACGGCGAGGGCGGTCACTTGCGGGTCCGATGGGCCTGTCGTTCGACATCTTGACTACGACGCGAGTGTTAAAGCGAAGACGCCGTGAAACTGATCTAGTCGACACGGCAGGCCGAACCTACAAATGCACGTACGAGCGAAAAAATAAAGCGACACCAACGACGCACCCTAAAGCAAAAAACTCGCTAAAAGAGCGGAGAGCCAGTGAAAAGATGACGATGCAAACGCCTCGACGCCGTCTCTTGCGGCGATTTTGTTTTTATTGTTACCACTTTTTTAAAACAACAAAATTTTAATAAAATTGTAAATAATAATAACGCGCCGTTGTTGATGGTTGTGGCGGCGGCTACGGCGTTGACGCTGGTCTTGACGGCGGCGGCTTCGAATCCCGCGGCGATGACGCTGGTCTTGAGGGCGGCGGCTTCGAATCCCGCGGCGATGACGCTGGTCTTGAGGGCGGCGGCTTCGAATCCTGCGGCGATGACGCTGGTGTTGAGGGCGGCGGCTTCGAATCCTGCGACGATAACGCTGGCCTTGAGGGCGGGGGCTGCGGTGGCTTCTCACGCACTTTGGTGCATGTTCACGGGATCTTGCTGGCACCCTTTCCTCTTAAAGCTGCACTTCTTCATTCCTGCTGAAAGGTTTGGAGCGACTGGTTGAGCATCACATTCATGGGAAGGCCCTAAAGTGCCACCCACTAAATGAGAACTAACATGCTTATCAACGTAAAAAGTCTTCTGAGTCTGCACTTCATCCTTTGGTTTCAAATATAGAAGGCACAACTCTGAAAGGGGACATGGACATTAAAGAACGGAATAAGTAACCATGAAAGACAACTCTGCAGAAACGGTATAATAGACAGGACAAAAACCAAGAGATTCGTAGCAAGAGAAGGATCTCCACTCTTGCGTAGCAAGAGATGGATCTCCACTCTTGATGATAGGGATAATAATGGACTCTTTCAGAAAATCAGCAGAGTAACATTCTTCGAGAGAGAGGAAGGAAATTTATTGTTAACAGTTAACAAAGAAGAGGTTCGGAAGTCCGTCGGGACCAGTTTCGACATTTGTGTTAAGATTACTAATGACGAACTCAACTAAGAAACACCAAGTGATTCGCAGCAATCTCCATATAGAAGAGACTTGAGGGTACAGTGGTTGAGGCAGTAAACATGGGAGAGAAGTATGAAGAGAGAAGAGTACAAGCGCATGTGTACCGAAACCGACTCTGCTCCATGGGGTGGTGCATAGGGATCGGTGATATCATGACTAAACGGCAAGCCCTTCGTACCAACTACTTGTCCTAAGTTACAGCAGGATATAGTGAACATTTTGTTCTAAAAAAATGTGCACCATATGAGGTTCTGTAATGGTCGATGAGGAAGTTTTGAAGGCAACTAAGAAACTCATTGAAAATAAGACCCCAGAGTCGTATGGAATCCCGAAAATCGCTTTGAAAGTGGCAGCCAAATCAGCACCAGCCTAAGTTATTACACCATCTCCCAGAAAAGAAAAAATTCCCGGAACAATGGAAGCAACAAAAGCTGATACTTATTCCGAAGTCAGGTAAAACATTGAGAATAGGTTTCAGTGGCGCAGAGGCGAAATAGTATCTGAGCCTGATCAGCACCGACCTAACTCGTCAATGAAGAAAGCGAGGAATAGCTGAAATCAGCTCGTAAGAGGGAAATGCTCTCAAGAGTCCTAAACCCGAGCCCAAGAGAGGATAAATTTCGGGGCGGCTAGGGGTGAAAGTAGGAGACAGAAGACTCGTCGTTAGCTGTGCTAATGCGATAAAGAGGATACAATTAGCCCTGCTGCCGAAAGTATTTCCGAAATAAATACTCACTAGCGAGGAGCAGGAAATAATTGAGGACCTCATCGTCATAAATATGTGCGAAGGATGGAATAAGGAGCTCATATTCACCGGCGTATCCTTTCGACCGGGTCTTATACTGCTAGACTGTGCGACAAATGATACGGCGGCCTGGCATAGGACTCTAGTGCCAAAAACCACCAGGAAGGTAGGGAACGGAACCGTCGACATGTGTTGGGAATGATATACCAGGAGTACAAATGTTGACCAACTTCCCTCCCAAAGTTGCAGCGATTGAAAGGCGAAATCTTCTACGCCTCCTTATCACCCAAAACATGGATCGCCACAAGCGGTTATGGAGAATTTTTAGAAAAACGGAGGAGAGCAAAAGCAAACTGCTCACGATCGGGCTAGATGACCGATGCTTGAGGGTAATTAAACGTCGTAACTGCCTCATTAATTACAGATTTGATAGCATTCCTGCGCACGTGCATAGGGAGAAACCAAGGAAGGATACTTCGGAGAACACATTGGGTGGAAATCCGACCGAGGTCACCGAAAGAATCGTGGAAGCCACAGCGGCTCAAAAGGTAAGACCGAGTAGGGAAGTGGATCTGCTGCCCACAGGAGAAAAGAAGCTGGAAGAAATTGCTATAAGCCTTTTAAAGCTCAAGTTTGACAGAGAAACGTTAAGAAGTGCCATGTTGGAGGAGGAGGGTAATGGTTGAAGGAGGGCTCTATGCGTTAACGGAGCCGATGGCACTAAAATAGGTAAACCTCCACAATGCGAAAGCTGCATCTGCAGTAATTGCAAAGTCAAGAACCCTGGGTGTACCGGGGACAGATTCACGGTCTGCAAGGGGAAAGTATTCAGCTAATCTGGTACTCCTTTTATGAAAAACCAAGAGCTTGCATGATTTTCAACAGAAACTTAAGACACATATGTCTTTCAGATACCCAAACTCCAGACCTCGTGGATGTCCAAGTCTCATTGGAAGCAGGGGAGGAACTAGAGGAGTAATCGTGGCATCAGGATTCTTCCCAGGGGAGGATCCCCGGATCTTACTAGAATTATTCGTTAGACTGGCGAATTTTTGCGAGTTGAAGGCGTTACATCTTCTTCTCGGTTGCAATGCCAACGTCCATCATTAGGCCTTTGAAAGCAACGACATTAAACGAAAAGGCCCGTATCTTCTAGAATTTATCCTCAGTAATAAGTTAGAAATATATAATGTAGGAGACACACCAAAATTCGTGACCAGCACCAGGTAAGAGGTACTAAACATAACTCTAAGAAAACACTCTGATAAGCGCCTTGGTCAAGAATTGCAGGTTATCGGATAAGCCTTCAATGTCAAATCACAGGATAATCAGATTCGATATTAAGAGCAACTCGGAAGTAAATAAAATAATCAGAAATCCCAGGAGAATAGACTGGTATTCCTACACAAGACACCTGAATCACAACATGGGTCATCTCTAGGTTAGTGTTGACATGACGAGCGGAACAGAGCTAGAAGCAGTGGTGGAAGTCCTCAACAGAGTTGTCATTGACGCATATGAGGCCAGCTGTCATGCTAAGAAAGCCAAGTCAACAAGTCATGGTACGCCTCTGGTGGAGCAGGAACTTGCCAGAACGAGAAAGGAGGTGCAGTGCCTTCAACCGGGCGCAACAAACTAGGAAAATGGAGATGTACAAAAGGAAATTAATGGCGTATACACAATCAGAGAAAGCGAAAGAGGTATTTCTGTAAAGATAATGAACAAAAGCATCCGGTCTGTATAAAGCTATAGCCGAAGACAAAGTAATATTTTCTGTCTGTCTGAAAAAGGAAGATGGAACATTAACCGAGAATGAGGAAGACAGGATACATCTACTTTCCATGGAAGCAGGAAAAAGGTAAATCGGAGACTAGCGAAAAAAGTATTCTCGGAAGGTAGGGTAAGACAGGCAGAGGGAAACTTTAACCACCGAAATCACCCGGAGTAGATGGCATTTTCTCAGCACTACTCCAGAGAGGCCTAGAAATAATCTTAGAATCTCTGCTAAGAGCGGTAAGGGGCAGCATTGCCTTGGTATATATGCCAGGGGCATGGAGAGGGGCAAGAGTGGTCTTTATCCTTAAAGTGGATAGAAAGAATTTTTTTCAACCCAAATCTTTCTTACCAATCTATCTGATATCATTCGTACTTAACACGGTGGGAAAGGTCTACTATATATTAGAACTAACGTTCTAAACTAGAATCCCCTACATATATGTCAACATACTTACCAGCCTGGAAGGTCAATCGAAAGTGCTCTGTATCAGCTGACGGATATATTACGTGATGTCATAGAAACAAAGGGAATAGTACTGTGTTTGTTTTTGTATATCGAAGGAGCGTTCGATAACACATCGCATAGAGGTACATGATGACCCAATTCGCCAGGGAGTTGGAATCACCCTGGAATTCTCGAAAGACAGACAGTTAGAAAGCAGGCGAATAGAAGTACCACCAGGTACAAATTCTATTGTCATGAACATTACTGATCACCATTGATGTAGAACATGGTAGTTAGTGAATTCATAGGAGAGCTAGGAAGGGAACACTGGAATACACTTCCGGAGTCACGTTGCTGATACTGTTTTAATCTGTAGGGACAAATATGAGGATACCTTATGTGACAAAATTCAAACCGGACTACGAATCAATACTCAACGGTACAGAAAGGCGGGGCTGCGTATCAATCTAGCGAAAGTCCAAATAGTAACATTCAATGGGAAGCGCAAGCTGAATTATCTGAGAGTCATTAGATTACATGGTAAGGAGGCGAAACGAGTAACAGATGTTAAATATTTGGGGATGACACTAGACCAAAAACTACTCTGGAAAATACATGCTTGAAATCTGTGTCGGACATGAAGATGCACCCGGAAATGCTGCAGTAACTGATTACTTGGTACACTAACGGATCCCTTACGCCAGAGCGGATAGGCTCTGGGGTCATTAGTGTAAGGAAAATGCACTTTAAACCAATGGATACCGGCATATTTCAGGCGATGAGAAATGGCTGAGGGAACTTTACTGGGCGAACTTACCAAGAATATATCTGCCCAAGCAAGCGGGGATATAAACCCAAGCGCTCAAAAGGCGGATTAAACCTCACCAAGAGGATCCTCCAGTTATTGGGGAAATACTCACTGGTCACTGCAGGCTAAACTTTCACCTGAGAAAGCTAGGGATATCGACGGACACTGTCTGTAGATTCTATAAAGAGAGTGATGAAATCTTCACACATGTTCTGGGACAGTGGTCCAAGACAAAGGCGACGTCTTCTTTTTTCAAAGGTAGTTAATTTATATAAAGTTATATAAAATGCTGAAGACACTTAATCTAAGCCCCAGACTATATGGAGAGAACTAAAAAGCTGTCATCCTTGGGGTTTAAACTATAGCTGAAAAGAGCAATCTGTCCTAATGGGCTTTAATTCCAATTTGTCCTGCTTAGAGTCAACTTCAAATTTGTCTCTATAATTTGGAGACGCCGCATCACTGCCTAAGAGAAATGTCACATGGCAACAGACATGGAAAAGCCTCAAGACTTTTGTTGGGTACAAATAAATGAATCCTCTGGTAATGTTCACAAACTCCTTGACGTGGGATCCAAAAGCTTGCTTTTAAATTTCTTCGAATAGAGAGTCAGAACACTATTCCCGTAAGCAAACGCTAAAGCGCAAAGATGCATTGTATAATAGAATGAATAATGCATCAGGCATCTGGAAAAATGCTCACTTGGATGATATTGCCCAGAAAATCCTCAATGAGCAATTACTATAGTTCGTGAGGAGAAAATGCAAGAACAATGGACAATTTGTCTTTAGTTAATTAATAAAGCGAGCGTTTTCATCTCCCTTCGCTGTTTCTTCAACTCAGCGAAGGATCCTGGCACCACCAGCTTTCGTGTTATCGCCTTATTTTTTGTGCCCTCCTTTCCGTCCGCAACCCACACGAAAACAACATGAAGAAATATGGCACAGTACAATTCCGCAGGGATGGCATCAGAAGGTGCCGTAATTTAAAATAATTTGTCACCGAGCGTGTTGACAAACATATCACGTAACAGTTTTTCTTCCAAGAGCTTTGTTGGAGTTTTCTACATTTTTTCTTCCTTTGCTCTGGGAATGATTTTTTGTTGCTGGCTCTGGCCTAGCTTCATTTTCGAATTCCGATTTGGTTTCCATTCATGGCAACTAGTGAGGGTATCATGTTTTCAAAAGCATGACCTTTGAACATGAAACATACATGGGTCACAACAGGCTTGCTCGTTCGACTTTCAACTTCTTGTTGTACAGAAAAGTAGATCAATTTTCACATGTGAGAGCTACATCATAACACGACAGAGCATCCCTGCTACAGGATCTGCGGAGAGAAGGGGACAAGGACATACGAGACTTCTTCTTATTATTTTCCTTTTATGAAGATATGTATATGTGCATATATCGGGAGCTAGGCAATAAACTAGCAATGTATTCCGAGAAATTTCCACCATCACCAAATACTGCCGTTGATATGACAGCACATGTTTACGCATAGGTACTCGCAGTATAGGACAGTAATAACAGGAGCTTTTGCAGTCAAGGATGTGCTACGGGAAACAGAAAATATGGCGTGTAATTTAAATATTGGATTTCAGTAATTGTTGAAGCTAAATGGTAACGAGCTGGTCTTGTTTTGATTTGTCGGGCCATTAATTAATCATCTACCATTTAGGTTTCCGCTGTTCTCTTTACAACACATGTACGCATGTTTAAGGCCGGGGAACCTATTGGTTCTATTTTTACAGCACAGCTTCCGAATTTTTCGTTGTGCTGTACGAGACCATCTGGAAATATATTTCGCGGGATTCACTAGGGTGGACAACTTCTTAGAGGATACATTGTTCCGACATTTTCATATTCCTGCGATGGAATCCCTGTTGAACGTCATCGCACTACAGTGCTACTGCTTCTAAGTAGAGGAAGAATCATGGTTTTGACTAGCATTCTGAAACACGAGGAACATAGGCTCTTGTATGAAGCTAAATTCATTACCTCGTTCTGTTATAAATGGAAATTACATAGCACTGAGTATTTAGAAAGAGTTTAATGCGGAAATCTCATGGCGTCTTACGTCACAAAACAAGTTGTACAGATATTTCTCAGGTTCTGTTTGTAGAGCTCGAAATATGCTTCCCATAATATCCTGCAACTATTAAAAGCAACGAACAAAGGCACAGCAAACGGGCAAAAATCCACGGCTTAAGTTGAATGTTTGTGACGTCACATGAGGGAAATCCTGGGAGATTTCCTTCGTTCGGAGATTTTTGATTCACTGCATTAGTCCTTTTTTAATTCCATTTTAGAATATATTTTTTAATTTTTAATTTTTAAATTAATTTTTTTCACATCGTCATTAATCTTTAGGGTGCTTGAAAGGGTTCAGGGGTTGAAAAGGGTTCGATGGTTGAATAGGTGGGTGAATTTCGCATTTAATTCGGCAAAGATCAGTAACGATTCTTGTCCGTGTCTGGATCAAATCGACTGACACCTCCCAGTGTTAGCCCTGCATAACCATTTGACGACCATCGTCGAGTGAACAAACGTGAGCAGCGTCCTAGGCATACAGAGACCCCCGGACCTGACAAAAGGTATAAATTGAATCCACCCATATGAAATGGAACAAAACAGTAGATTATATACCCTAGGTAACAGACCAGTTGTACTGGAGCCTACCCTCTCAGGGTTGGTCGCATTACGGATTACGGTATGGATTTTAGGGAAGGATCTTTTTTCGCATTTGATGGAGCCTTTTACTACAAGCTAGAGGGAAAGAAGATCGCCACGATCGATCAAAAACGTAACCCAACAACCAAAAAAATACCCCTAAAATTAAAGAAGGAAAGCCTAGAACTATAAAACCAACTAATTTTGTTGCGAAAGCACCTTGGGAAATGGAAAAGGAGGAACTGCGTGAAAAGCTTAACATGCTGAACAAATTTACATGACAGCCCAACTTGCAAATTAAAGAACTACAGTAGGAAAATGAAATCCTCAAGAGAACATCTCAGGTTACTTCACTCTCAGGGAAGTGCTGCCTATCTTGCGTAAATGAACCAGAAAGATACCACACCGATGAAGAAGAATTGGGTAGAGAAACTGACTGGATTTTGCAAATAAGATGAAATCATTACACAAAGTCCGGTGAAAAGCGATGAAGTGAGAAATGCAACAAAATTGAATTGAATTGATTTGCCGATCAATACTAGCGGAATCCATAATCACCAGAAAGTTAAAAGCCTACCATCGGCAGGTGTGATAAAACAGTACTCAATTATTGCTAATATTTGGAAAGTACACACAGTAACCATGGCCATCTCGAAAAAGCTGAGCATAAAAATTTCAATAGTGTTCGTACGAAAACAACACGCATCACAAGGTTATGGCTAGAGGACTCCACCCAACTTGTCAAAAGACGACATTGCAAAAGACCTTGCTAATAAAAATGATCTTTTAATTCAGAGTTGTCACAATCTCGGCAGATGCCGGATTTTACCTAATACTAGCGTTAAGTGCCAAGCATTTAGGCGATCCTACCTACTTAAAAACAAAAGGGGCGCTGGTGGTGGTGGCTTGTAGTAAGTTAGTGGGAGAATCCGTCGAGAACTTCCTGCAACATCGAGCACGTATGCAGAATAGTGTACTTCTGCATGGTTTGAACCAGACTGTGTGAGTGTTCCAAGACATCGTCAGCTGAGAATATCATCGCATCACATCACATCATTGCAGCACGTGCGATATGTAGCGAGTTAAAACTTGCAGAACTATCCAGTATTGCTATCGGTATCGGTAAACCGGACATGTTCCTGTGACCAGCCCATGCTTGCATGCAAGGTTTTGATGTATCATTTTACATACAGCATTATACCCGATATTACACCAGTGCAATAACAGTGCAGCCAGAAATGAGATGGTCGAACGTCTCTAACGCACACACATTCTGCATTGTTCGTTCTCCACCTGTTCTTTCATGATGAGCTTTTTCTAAACTTGGGTGACGAGCACGCCATTGTGAAGGGCACACATGAATCCCTTCGTCTCAGCAAAGAGTTCCCCAGCACAGCCCATATCCGCCGCTAGGCGCTTTTCAGATTCAAAGATCTATCAACATTGCCCCTTCATTCTATTAGTAGTTAAAATTCAGTATCCGCCGAGGTTGTAACAACTCGGATATAACAGCAGAGTTTTTCAAATCGCTCAACTAATCCCAACAGAGCGACAAGACGCTTGGCCTGGATTTCGCGTATGTACCCGAAGAAGGGAAGCTATAAATAGCTCGAGGAACTAGAGGCGTCCTAGCCTGGATCGGGTGTTAAATTTCGCGTATAAAAATTTACCATATACATATTCGGTTGGCGCATAGCATAGATCAGGTCATTAGGCAACTGGAGAAATTTCCACCCTTCCCCACTGCAGGCATTACCAACCTTTTCCTTAACAAGGACACGGTGCAGGGCCCTGGAGTCACAAGGACGATTACTTGCTTACCAATCCTCCATAAATTGTGTCCGGATAGCTGAGTGGTTAGAGCGCAAAGCTGTCGTACGGAAGGTCGCGGTTCAAATCTCACTGGTGGCAGTGGAATTTGTATCGTGATTTGACGTCGGACACCAGTCGACTCAGCTGTGAATGAGTACCTGAGTCAAATCAGGGTAATAATCTCGGGCGAGCGCAATGCTGACCACATTGCCTCCTACAGTCTACTGTGGTGTACCGTTACGGTCTTGAATGAAGTGCTCTAACACACTTCAAGGCCCTGATCCAACATGGATTGTTGCGCCAACGATTATTATTATTATTATTAATCCTCCATAAATTAGTAAAGTCCATTATCAGTGGAAGAATCAATGCATACCTTAATATCAACAACATTCTGTGCGTGGAGCAGAACAGCTGGCGAATTGGGTCTAGGGTTTGCAAAGAGCAACTCATTATTGACTCTTTATAAGGTAGGCAACTATAGGTCAAAGAAATCTCGTTGGTTGCAATATCAATAATACAAGACTTTCGACAGCGTCGCCCCTGGCTAATCAATGTCTTACATCCGCATCGCTTTGATGATACGATGATGACCGAAACTAATAAAGTTTTTGGCGATAGTCGCGGAAAAACTGACATAACACCTTGTCAGTTCAGTCGTTTGTGGATGCTAACACCTCAGTGTACATTTGTATACGGAAAGGCATTTTCCAAAGGGATTCATTGAGTTCCCTTTGGGTTTATATGTCACTGAACCTCCTTTCATAACTACTGAAGAGGGCATGATATCGCAATAAAGTATGGTCTACGTGCTAAGTGGGAGTTGATACACTTAAGTTTTACATTGGCACTGATAGCCATTTTAGAAATCGGGAATAGCAGACATGATAAACGGTCATATTCGGAAGGAATTTGGATTAGACAGTAATCGAATCCAAACTATGTGTAAAGATCATCACAGGCTCCATACCGGACGTAGCACTAATGATCTCCAAATCCAAGCTTTAACCGAAACAGAATTCTTTAAACACCTGGGAATTATGCAAGAAACCCGTGCTTGAGCTGGTGATCTGAAGGATGCTCTGCTGACTGAATTCCTGCGATATATGCTAGAAAAATAACATAAGCGCATTATGTGCATTCGCTATCCCGTCACTTGCTTATGAACTCGGAATATTGTCATGGAGCTGGGAAACGTACAGCGGCGAACACGAACTGCTCTGCCCAAATTCTGAATGCATCATCCAAACTCTACCGTGGGGCCGAGGAACTTGCTTCATGACGTCGGAGGCAGGGGCGTGGTTATCTTAGCGGCACTATATCACCCGCAAGCCGATTTGCTACGCGCTTATTTTTACAGCAAAAAGCAGGCAAGTCCCTTGCATTCAGCTGTTTGTATGGCAGATTGTGGGATGACTCCACTTAACTTGGAGGATCGATCTTTCAATCGTCTGAATGGGGTAAATTGTCGATGAATCGAAGTCGAAGATAATGCACGATCAACACGTAAATTGTTTCCGGTAAGCATTTGTCGATCTCTATTTAGCGAACAGGTGGCGGGCGGTTCTATACTGAAACAGAGTGATTTGGACATGTCATTTAAAATAACGTGGTGGCCGCTCGAGCTTATAAAAAGTTCGCAATGAAATAGAGGATGGAGAATGACTAGTGCAAAATGAGTAGTTCGATGGGGTCATCTCACTTCTGGCTGCACTTTTGTGGTACCGTTACAATGTTGGGGTCTCGAGAAGGTGGTTTTAGTACCTGTAACGTTTGCAACTACAGGTAACCTAAGTCCCTTACTGCTTCTTTACATATCCTGGAACCTTCACATAGTCTATACCCGACCAAAACCTCTCAGAACTCCTGGGTTAATTCCCATGTATATTGTCTCATTGTCGTTAGCGCGCAAAGGGGTTCAAGTGTTTCTTTCTTGTATTCATCATTTAATAGTATTAGTGAGGATAACAGAGCTTCCGAGTCACCATACGTGTACCACCTTTATAAAGTTCGCGAGGTCCTATTTTTCGATAGTAATAACACATTTGTTAAACTACAATAATTTTACTACAGTTTAGAGCAAATTTCTGAATCTATCCACTTGTTAACTTCTATTCGAACTGATGTAATTTTTTGCCATTTGGTGCAATCCATTAAGACGACTTCTTTAAATCATTCATTTAAATAAGCATCCATTCGAATCGCATATAATACCACATGAGTTTTATCCCGAATTTAATCACCGGCGAACATCTGATAAACTCTTCACCCACTGATGATGGCGCTAGTCTCAAGGGGTTTATATTCGCTTCAAAGCAATCGTGCAGTTTGTACAAACTATGGAGCTCATAATCAGCTCCCGAAACGGATGAATATCATGCTTTTCTTATTCCACTACTTCCAAACAAAATTTTCCTCAGGCCACACAATATGAACTACAAAAGTGCCAAACTCTCAGTATTCTGAATTTACAAAAACCATCTTCATGCATATATTCCATCTAAGATATGCTCCCTGTTCATTAGAATGCTGAAAACCAAAAATACGCTAGAGTCAAGTCAAAGTCTGATGTGCACTGCAATCATGTGTTAATCCACTTTCAGTATCAACCTGCACTCCCATGAGCTCTTCAAACACATCGTCAGCCTAGCTGATTACCGATCTACCTTCCACATACTGGGTGTCCTGCTAATTTTGTTTTTATTGAGCCCTACCTTGAACTCGAAATCCGAAAGGAGTCAATTGAAGATGCTAAAGGGCGCTCATGAAAAAAGGAAGAGGTGCTATATATTAGCAAATGCACTTTCTCATTAGATTGTCACAGGACAAGTCGAATGAAACGTTGCACTTGTCGTAAACTAAAGGTTTTAGTATGACCCACTCCTGCGAGCCCCCACTTCGACAATTGGAAACGATTTCGTAACCCTTCTCGTCTCGAAGAGTGAGCTTCTCATTCTTCTTTCCAGCTTCTATTATGAGTGATGAACAACTCCTTCTTTAGATCATTTGTGGTGTTATGTGCCACGTTAGCCAAGTTAACGATTACTAGGACACTGCAATATATTTTTATTATGTATTATGTATATATGGCTGCCTGTCGGGAGCGACTATGTCAATGACACAAAATCCTGTCAATTTGGTGGAAGCGTGTGGTATGGAGCAAATGGTGCTATAAGGCGCAATAAGTGGTGCTTATGGGAGTGCCCCGCGCATCTGCCCAATGGACGATGCAGAATCCTTTTAAAGGTTCTGCGTGAAACAAAACCTTATTAAAATCGGTTTTCTGTCTGCCTGATTTTCCATCACTCTGTCTTTTTTCAGAAGTGGAAGGTGGAACGGTTCGAAACCCATTGCTGGTTTCTGCCATGCGAGACTCTTATTCACTAAAACCACCACGTTCCACAGTCCCAACGGGACTGCTCTAAAGCATTGCGTCGGGGGGCTGCATCAGTTCCTAACTGCTGCTCGTTGTGGTTATCACCCCTTCTTCTTTTCTTCGGCATTCTTTCTTCCTAAGCTGCTCGAGAATTTTTGGTAATACTTTTTCAACTTGTTTGGAAACCTCCTTTGACTCCAACATGAACTCTTCAATATTTTCAAGTCATAAGCGAGAACCGTCGTGCCCAAATCGATGTGGATATGCTCGATAACCTCCATGTGAATTGTGCCAGTTCGTGATTTGATGCCCCGTAGATTAGACGAAGCCAATTCATATCCGAATGCTAGTACGCATGTTACTTCTCCCGACGTTCTTCAGTAAGCACGGCATGTCCAGAACGCACTTAGCTGATAAGCCACTCCTAGTTTCCAACAGTTTAGTTTATTGTTATGTTGCCTATACTGGAGCTAACACAAAATTGACTACCCTTGGGAGAGAGAAAAAGACGTCGATCATATATTGCCGGGAATATTTTCAATCCATCGTCCGACTTGTAATTCTGCATTCTCTCGAAAATAATGAGTACAATGTATATGTATATCAGGGCCAGTAGTTTGACTAGTGCCTGAACGATTTGATACCGGTCTGTATGAAGAGGGGTCTCCCAATGACTAACCTGACTTCGGAAAGAGTCTCAGCTTTTGTAGCTTTCATTGTTCGGGGGATACTCCTTCTCTAAACCATGACGTAAAAACTTGGGAGACATACTTGGTGCCGCTCTGGCTGCCATTTTCAAAGCGATATTTGGGATGCCATCCAGCCTTTGAGTCTTATTTGCAATGAGTTCCTTTTCTGTCTTCAGAACTGCCTGGCCGTCCACTTCCGTAGCAGTTTGCACGTTTCTTCACGTTTTTATATTGCATGCGTAGCTTCCCGAACTCATGCCGGTTTTCTCTACGTTGGGAGCGTCTCCTAGCTTTAATGCAGTTTTTCCGACATTTCTTGATTTCTTAATTCCACCAGAAATTTGGATTTTGCCTTCAGAAAACTCTTCGCCGAGACATAGAAGCTTTGCATGCCCGCTGAAATTTTTGGACGACTTCTGAAAGTTTTTCTTTTGCACTTCCCGGCAATGAAATGCCTGCCATAATTACCTCCTTGAACATTTCCGTGTCATATTTGTTGGTTACTCAACTCATCGTTGTTTTGTTTCTTAGCTTTCCAATGTGAGGTTTGGAAGATGATAGCCGGCTGCACGTGTACTCTTCGTTGACATGGCATTGCAAATCCCTGGCAAGCGCATCACTAACGCAGGTGAGATCTACCAAAGGTTCTCTCCTCCGTAAAGTGCTAAATCCTTCAGAGTTTACAAGTACTACATTCAAGTGGCAAAATGTCTCCTGCAATATCCGTCCTCTTCCTTTAGTTTCTTCGCTGCTTCCATTCTTTCAGATAGCTGTTCGCGGTTTTTGTCTACTATCCACACTCCACTATCCAGATTTTTGTATTGTTTGCACACAATCACTACATCCACATTCTTTTCGAACACGATATGGGAAAGCAGGTCTTGCACTGTTGAATTATAAACATTTGCACTTAGTTATGAACTTCGTTGTGAACGCTGAGCACTTACTGCTTCTTGCAATGTGGGCGCTGTCGCTACTTTTGGTTTCCATTTCAGTTTTCCATTGCAGTCTTTGGCAAAACGGCCTTGGTCTCCGTATTGCGGCATAGATTGGATTTGTGTTGGAAGCTAGTGCAAGCCTATGTGGCCAAACTGCTAGCACTTAAAGCATTTTTTTACTGGACCCTATTCACGTAGCCGACAAACTACCCATTCAACACATATTTTGACTGCTGCAATCGCAATTTTTGCGGATTCGATAAGAAACTATGGCTTATTGACCCTGTCTGTCTGTCTGTCAAACGCATTTTTCTCAGAAATAGTTAAACCCATTGCATTAAATTTTGGGGAAAGGTATGAACTGTGAGCACTCAGCGAGTTACATCATTATACAGAGAATTTAGGGGCGGATGTGGTTTGGGAAAGGAAGCTAAGAGCGGCGGTGAGGATGGGTGGGTTTTGAAAACTGGGATGCGGAGTGGATGCCGTTGTAGAAGATTGCTTACGGGTTACGGGAAGGTTACGGGACTAGATAAACAGGAGGATTTGAGGGAACAGATGAGTTCGTAGAAGATTCTCTTCGACGATCGCGATCTGCATGGCCTGGGAGGTAAGTGGGTTTGGATGAGATATGCATTTGTCGAGGAATTTGAGGGCATGACTGGCTAGGACGGCGTCGACACAGGGCGTTTGACAGGAGTCGTAGAGGATCTGGTATTTGGAGCGGTCTTCGTTCTTTTAGATATTGGAACTGTGGCGTAGGATTCTGCGCTCTTTGTCCGATTTGGTAAGGGGAAGTGTCGGACCAGAAGATGAAGCCGAAAATGAGTTGTCATTATAGAGTGCCTAATTTCTCAAATACCCCCACACTTATATCTGTTCAAATAAAGTTAGTATAGTATATTGCTATAATTTTTAGTAATTGGCTGTAAAACCCCCTTAATTTCATCTCAGAATCATGCAATTTTGCAGTAATATAGGCTGTAATACAAAACATGATCCTCCCAAACTTGCTGGAAAACGCACTATTACCAGGAAAGTCATAATAAGTCAAAGTTGTCACTTCAGTGCCAATTGTATGACTTTGAATATCAGTTGCAGGCGAATGTGAATATTCATCCCTGAAGCGTCCAGGTTATGGTTTCTCGGCTTGTTTACGTATATAGCTATGTGAAATATTAAATGGAAAGCCTTGGTTGATTGTTGACAAAGCAGGTATTAGGTTGTGAGATTCTCAGAAAAAAAAAACATATTGATTGTCCTATATGGAATCTGGTAGTCACAATGCATTTTAAAGACTTGCTAGAAACGTATTCAACTTTATTCAAGAAGTATATAATTTTGCAACGATACAATATATGTACATATGTCGTGACTGTTAGGTAGGAATCCTTTTTCGGATAGAATAGGAGGAAAAATACATGCAGATGAAATTCAAATCTAAACAGAAATGTTCTTCAAAAGAATTCCACGTCAAACTACAAACAGTACGGGCCGAGATTTCCTTCTATTGAAATATTGGAGTTCTGACGAACTTCATTTCAATGAGGAAGCTCGTGGTCAAATAGACCACAACAAAGGATGACTTGGTCAGGGGTTACATTTAATTAGTTAGGTGTTATCCGGACTACGGACTTGCTGGAAATTTCCTTCAAAATGCGGAATTCCTTATATAATTAATAATGACGTTGCAGGCAGAGTTAGGTGCTACACAAGAGCATTTTCACCTCTTGCACCTATCTTTTCCGTGGAGACAATCATCAAACTAAAGCATGGATACAATCAGTTACTAAATACGTTTTTGTTAGAGTCACAATCGACCTTTTCAAGGCCATCCAATTATTTTAACATTTTTCCTTCTCGCAAGGGATGAATTCCAATATACGGCGAAAATGAATTTGAAATTGATACAGCACGAAAATGTTTATGAAGTTCATTATGTTCCAGAAACCCCTGTGAGCTCGTTTAGTGTGTATTGACACGAGCCAAAATACGTGACTTATTCTGCGATTCCCACGTATGTCCGTGTTACGAAGTCGAGAAAATTCGATTGCTCTCTTCTCATTTCAATTTTGCGTATCCTGTGTATATATGCACACGCACATATGTATCCTGGCAACATTTCAATAGCGCAATTGTGGGACAAGGTGTTTGCAAAGAAACGGTGATACCTACGATGTTGGCTGAAAGCATGAGAGTGAAACTTTCAGATAAATTGAAGAGTGTATGGTTTCCCTGCATTTCACTTTTCATTATGTCTATGAATTAAAGTATATTTGGCTTCCACGTTGAAGGAGCTTACTTCCCAATCAAAGTAATTCTGTAAAAGCTGAGTTCTATCGGAATAAAATCTTTGTCAGAATCAATTGGAATGAAACTAAATGGTAATTACTAAAATACTTCATCAGCCCTCAATCGAACATACCTCATGAGAAATGTAA